>NC_081157.1:29481605-29671605 GCF_012432095.1 Onychostoma macrolepis | reverse complement strand
GTATTTTTTTCCGGTTAGCATATTTGTGATTTTTTTCAATGTATTTATTCTGTATGTTTTGGTAAGCGCTTTGAGATGCAACTGTGAAAGGCGCTATATAAAATAAAGTTTATTATTATTATTAATATTATTATCACTCTTAGTAACAGTTATACTATTATTAATGTTATTAAGGTCCTCCTTGGTAAAACTTTTGAAATCATTGGCCAAGTAAATTTTAGCGGCAGCCCTGCATGTGTATATATATATATATATATATATATATATATATATATATATATAGTCAATCCTAACAGAAAATTATGTTCTGGCCATATTATACAGTTGGCCAGGAGAGGGCGACAAATATTTACTTATATTCATAATGAATACTTGAAAGGCCTAATCTGTGAAAGGAAAAACCCTGTTGCTAATGGCGTCAAACCAAAATAAATACCACAAAACTGAAGCAAACACACACACGTTTCTACTGGCCTTTTTTTTAAATATCATTATCAACTCCACTGTCTCCATTGACCTTTAAATGATGCACTTCATTTCCATAACCTAATGTTATTGTTTAGCTAGGCAGCCAAATACATTCTAGTTTTCCACTCTAATTCACACAAAATGGAGTTTAACATCACCAAACTTCAAGGCCTGGCAAAAAACTGCTGTGAATTGTGTCATCAGGCTACCGATACTCCCACTGTACAAAAAGCAAGCTACCCTTCGCTGAAGCGATATTATGTTCCATAAATAAAAGTCAAATCTAAAAGCGGCCCAACTGAATTCGTCTTCCTCTTATAAACAATCAGGTTATACGTTATATACCAGTATGTCTCACAGATCAGTTTTACCCCTTCACAAAACACCCCATAAAATGCTTATTTGAGAAACACAACCAGACATATGAGCTACACAGGACACTAAACAACTCAAGTGTGTTCCCAGATTATTCCCAAGGCCTGATTTCTTCAAACCCCAGTTTGTTGTTTACATCTCAGTCCTGTCTCAGGGTTTAAAGCTCTCATTCCCAAGAGAGTCTAGACAAAAAAGCCAAACATGCGTCGACCATGTCTCCATTTTTAAAAGGCCTCCATTATCCACTGCATCATTATGCTGTATCTTTGTTTGCTCCATCCTGTGCGCATACTAATGAGCGGAGGCTGAAGTTTCGGCCTTGTATACAAGGCCCCCACCGATCTCAGCATCTCCATTTACATAATGATGCAGTGAGACTCCGCTCTCTCAGAGGCTTGTGAATATGTGCCATATGGTGCAGATGGGACCAGACTACAGCATGACAGGGAGGGCAGCCTGATGGAGCTCTGACAGGCTTTTCCCCACCCTGTGCCTGACAGAGGTCACACAACAGGCTGCTCTTGTGTGCTCTTCTTTGTGACAGTCAAAGCATCATGAATCATCCCACCTGTGTTGGAATGAGCCATATGAATGATAAAATCCTATGATTTTTCATGCGTAGAAAGACACGGAAATAGTTTCTGGCTCTGGCTCATCTTGCATGTCTTGAATTTTGCACCTTGAAATTTAGCCACCTTCTTTCCTGACTTGAACTTATAAAAGAATTATAAAAGAAAATAAATAAATAAATAAAAATAAAATGTGAGAAAATTTCAAATACATTTCAAAATATACAATTAATGTGCAAAATATATATACAATTTCTAAAATATATTTAAGTATATATATTTCCTTCCAATAGATTTTTGTTATTTTTAAAAATATTTTTGGAAAATATATAAATTTATATATATATATATATATATATATATATATAAAATATGAATACTAAATGCTTTTGTTATGCATAGCGAAAAAAAAGTATTTAAAATATATTAGGCCTTCCATATTTCAATCCAAGAAAATACATCCACATGTCACATTTAAAGAAAAACATATAAATAATATAATAATATTATACATTTTAAAATATATTTTGATATGTATGGCAAAAATGAAATATATTGAAAATAAAATATATATATTTAAAATATATTTCATTGAGCTTCACTGTTTACAGCATACATTTATATTTAAAATATATTTTTGCCAGATTTTTCATTATTTTTTTTGCCTTATGGGACATTTCAGCTAAACGTTTTTCCAAACTTTTTTTCTTCTTCTCCCAAGCCGTAATCAACAGCATATGAAGCTGTTTATAAGTATAATCTTCCTCAAAGCAACATTATGACTTAAAACACATCATGTGGATCTGTTTTTCACAAAAAGCACAGATTCACACAAGTATGCTCTCACACGGATATACATGTACAACAGATGGACAGATGCATCACTACAATAGGGTAACTAAGTCCAGATGGGAGCTATATTAGCTTCACTAGCCCCAGCTGCTGTCTGAACATGACTATGCAAAATCCATCAGCTGCCCTACCCTAACAGACAGCGGCCTGTTCATAGCCATGGCAACAGCTCGCCTGCCTCTGCCGGTACCCTCAAAAACAGGATCACATGTGCCTACAGAGCAAAGGGGCAAAATACGTTTTGAACGTTCTGATTGGCCGAATGGCAGATAGGCCTCCTGCTCCTCAGCTCTGTTTCTGTCTCGTTATGGTGTAAAGGCTGGGGATCCTTTGAAGATGACAGTCCTCTTACCTCTCATGACATGCAGAGAGAAAGGGCATCCAGAGTTTAATTTTATTGCTTAGAGATTGCTCTTTTATAACTCATGAGACTTAATTGAGTTCTCAGATAAGTTTCATTTAAGTGTCAACTTTGTCTCAGATTTTCTCTTAAAAATCAGTAGGAGAAATAAAAATAAATACAAGTGAGACCATGTTGACAAAGTAAAATTACAGACCCATAAAACGAATGCAGATAGCATAGCTCAAATAATTTGGTTTTAGAAAAAAAAATTGAGTGAATAAATTGAGTGAGTTCATACTGAAATATCTGATTTTCAAGTAGCTACTCTAATTGTTGTTTTAGATTACTTTTTTTTTTTTTCTCTCTCAGGAGAATAAATGGCTGTATCCAAAAATGGCCCTTATAGCCTCATTCATTATAACATTAGTTTACTAATATAGTTGCTTGGAGTCAATGAAAACAATCAGAATTTGGTGCAAATTCCAGACACTGTGTGTGGCAGAAATGCCACAGATGCCATCTTTTGGCAAGATTTTGGTGGGAATTCAATCAGTGCTATGCTCAAAGTGCACTTGTATTTTGCAGTGGCTAGTTATTGAGTGTACATTGGCTGTACACTGGTTATTGTGGTGCATAATATGAGGATGAATGAGTGCACTCGAAAATGTCCACTATGGGTTCGGAGATCACTACAAATGGTTATGCCCTCAAATAGTGCATTACAATGGTATAGAATGCAATTTTGGATACAGCTAATATCATTTTAAGTTGGATACTGCCATCAAACAATAACAAAAAAAGCAGGTGAACACTTCTGCCACCTACTGGACTGGAGTATGAAGCACTGCATGGTGCACAGGAGAGAACACAGTGCAATTGTACTGATAAAATTGTTTGCACACTGGGCCATTTTCACAAAAATAGGTCAGAGCACAAAAATGATCAGCAAACCGCATATACTTTGTTGTAACGATGGGAGAAACAAAGCTTTTTGAAACTTTGAATGAGCTGAAACAAGTGCTTCATGATTCACTGTTTTGAATCTAATCAGAAGGGCACAATAAAAATTTATTTTATATTATATATATTTTTTATTTTATTGAATGTGTAGTCTATTAAATGCAATTAACAAATCATCCAATAGCCTACCATTAAATGTCTGTATATAGGAGTTATTTTATTGGATTGTAGGGCTTGTTTTTTAATTTTTTTTATGAACAGCTTGGCTAAACATGTCAATAACAGATTAATAACTACAACTCTTCATTTATATTATACAAATTTGTCTTTAAAAATGTCTACAAATTTCTAAAACTGATCTGAGATCAGATAACACCATATGTGACCCTGGAGCACAAAACCAGTTTTAAGTCGCTGTGGTACATTTGTAGCAATAGCCAAAAATACATTATATGGGTCAAAATGATCCATTTTTCTTTTATGCCAAAAATCATTAGGATATTAAGTAAAGATCATGTTCCATGAAGATATTTTGTAAATTTCTTACAGTAAATATATCAAAACTTCATTGTTGGTTAGTAATATGCATTGCTAAGTACTTCATTTGGACAACTTTAAAGGCCATTTTCTCAATATTTAGATTTTTTTGCACCCTCAGATTCAAGATTTTCAAATAGTTGTATCTTGGCCAAAAATCGTCCTATCCTAACAAACCGTACATCAATGCAAAGCTTATTTATTCATTATTTATGATGTATAAATCTCAATTTTGGTTTTGTGGTCCAGGGTCACATATAGACATTGGTTCATGGGTTCACAGAGATCATCACACACTAGCGAAGAAACTTCCGAAATTAAAGACGCTTCGAAACAGTTATGCTGTAACAAAGCATTGACTTTGGGAGTTTTATACACGCTCTGAATCACTGCTTCAAAACAAACGATTCACAAATGTCTTTTGATTCACACTTTTGTGTGCTTTATTAAGCTGTAGTCACTGTCAGTGTACTGAATTCACACAATCAGGTAAGGGGAAAAAAAAGTCATACAGATTTAGAACTTAAGAGCGAGTAATTAATGTCAGACTTGTAATTTTTTAAGTAAAAGCCTCATTTTAATCTCAGTGCTGTCTTGGGGGAAATCATTGATATATTAAAGAGATGTGTCCTTCCTATTGACTAAGCCATCAGGAGAGCCCAGTAAAAGGGCAGCATGCCGCTCAGCTACTGTTTATGTAGAAAGCGCCCCTGACCCTCACCAGGTCACACACTCTTGACTCCTCACAAATCACGGGGCAGAGGAGAGAAGGGCTCATGTGTGTTTGTTTGTCCGGGAGCAGCGCATGTGGCATGCCTGCCCCTCACAGATGATAGGCATCCCAGGGGAGACCCCCCTGCAGAAATGCATTCCTTCAGCTGCAGACGCTGTGGTGAGTCTTATGACCACAGCTCTGATCAAATACTGACGCTTTGATGAGGATCTAAGCCCTCAGGAACCGTCTCACAAGCATAAAGAAGTAACTGTTCACATGTTCAGACCACTGAAGGGCTGTCAGGACTTCTGTTTAAACGGTTTATGATATGTATGACAATATTTAAAGTGATAGTTCACCCAAAATGAAAATTCTGGCATCATTGAGACTATGTTTCAAACATCACTCTCAGAAACAAAAGGAACAAAAGCATCGTTGTAATAGGCTGTACCTATTAAAAAGGTGTTGATATGTACCATTTAGGTACTAATATGTACCTTTAAGGTACCAAAACACACTCTTTACAGGAAAATAAGGTACAAAGGTGTATCTTTGAAAGGTTATTGTCCCAGTGACAGCTTCTGTGCCTTTTTTTTCTGAGAGTGTTGTATGGATTTATTAACTTGCATCACTTTATTATTGTGGATTTAATGAAGTTGGAACTAAAACAATGTTGAACCCCAGTGACATTTTTTTTCTGAAATGTTTTGTTTGTGTTCCACACAAGAGAGAAATTCATTCAGATCTGGAGCAACATCAGGTGAGTAAATTATGATGGAATGAAAAAAAGTATTATATTTCCTGTTCTGGATTCTTTTTTTACAATTCAAAACATATGCAAAAGTGCTTACTCAGAGACAACCCATACATCTCAGATGTACAAATCAGATCCTTACTGTATAATTGTTTATGCTGCACAGTAATGAGATTAAATGGAGACATTTGCTGAGGTGTACTGCTTTTCACACACACAAAAATTTAAAATTAAATAAATTAAAAAAGGAGATTGCTGGAGAAACCTCATGTGTCTCTAGAGATGGATGTATCAATCAAACTGCCCAGATTTGCCAAAATTTTCACAGAGATCAGTCATTATTTAATGTAATGTAATGTAATTTTATTTTGTCTATTTTGATTTATCCTATTTTTATGAATAACAATGTCAATACAACTGTAACACCTGAGCAACCTCTGAACAAAAAATATCCTCTGGGAATATATGGTGAAGACATAAAAATCTATATTGGTCTGTCAAAAGATAAACTATATTCACTGAAACAGTATAAAACAGCAGGAGATGTACACAGTGTAAAACCTATCACATATCCTCTTTAATTTCCATTCTTTTATGAGGAGCCATAAACAGCCCTGGCTCCACTAATAAAGACCTAACATGGCCTGCTCAGGACCCATGAAAGGAACTGAATGCCTTTGTTCTCAAGGAGGTGAGATGGTGTGGCACAATGAACGTTTCTTTATCATAAACCGCTTTATTGCACAGGTGTCTGATCTTTTGGGTACTGAAGTGTGCACAGTGCACAGATGTGACTATATAAATGATAATAAAGTTTGGACCAAAGTCCTGAATTCGTTAAGCATGTCAGACAATACCGCTGTGGTTTTTCCACAGTCAGACTCTGTTAGGCTGTCTGCTTTGAGGTCAGATTCTAGAAATGAACAATGACGCCATTGTGCAAAACGATGATAAGGAAACTTTGACAGATAAAGAAACACTTGAACTGCAAGCCAAGAACACTAATATTACCCTGTAGTTTGGCAGGAACAGTTAAACATTTGGAGATCGTTATTTAGTATTTACTGAAGTTTAAGTTGTGAAATAATAATTGCATTTGTAGGTTCAGATATGTTTTGTGATATTTTTCTTATTGGGAACAGCTATAAATCCAACACACGTTTTTTGCACTCAAGGAATAATGCACAAGGTTGCCAAATGTTTCCTTGTCGTGATGTAATGCTCCTCTATGCTCCCTTCTGTTTCAAGGGAATACTGCGAGGGGGAGACAGAGACCCAGGAGGACCTTTCTAGCTCATTCATTTGTTGACTCACAGGATTTGAGCCTCTAAATCTCAGCTAAACAAACTCCTTCATGGTCTGGTAAAACTTACAGACCCTTTCAGTAGGAAACATGCTGTCTTACTACTGAACCAGCAAATCCCCAAGACAGAGAAAGAAAAGAAGACACCAGAAGAGATGAGACAAAACAGGACAAAATAATACAAAGAGATGGCATGAGATGATGCAAATAAATAAATGAAATAAAATGATAAAAGTGAAGAGATGAAACAAGACTAGGAAAATTTCAGTGATGAGATAAAACAGGACATGAAAGAAGAGATTATTAAATGATAAGAGAAGAGAAAAATAGATGGGATGAGAAACAAACTAATGAAACTTTAATAAGAAACAATAATAAATAAGAGGCAAGACAGAACTCATCTAAACAGAGAAGAGTTGAGACATGAAGAGACGACAAGACAAAACATGAAGAAATGAGATGAGAAAAGAAGAGAAGAAGAATGAGACAAGGCTAGAGATGAGAAAAATTGAAGAGAAGAGATGATAAATTAGAGATAATAGGAAATTAGAGACAAGATGAGACGAAACAATTCATTGATAGAAGTAAAGAAATGGAGACAAAAAGAGAAATGAAACATGCTAATGATAAAAGAAGAGAAACAAGACAACAGTAGAGAAAATATATAAGTGGATCAAAACCTTTCATCAAAGCTGTCCTAAAACCTAAATGTGTTCTTGTCTTAGGACAACTTTGATGAACTTTTTTGATCCACTTCAAATGTTGACTACACTGATAAAGCGAAGCATGATTTTGAGTGATGATGAAACAAGACAAAAGAAGAGAGAAGATGAGACGAGACTAAATGATAAAAGAAGAGAAAATTAGAGAAAAGATGGGATGAAATTTTGAAAATTTTGAAACGGGACAAAACAAAACTAATCAAAGTAATAAAAGGAGTGATGAGACATGAAAAGAAATGACAAGAAACAATAAGAAAACAGAAGAAATGAGAACTGATGAGAACAGATGAGGCAAGAAATGAAGAAAAGATTAGAAACTGGGACACTCTCTGTTAGTGCTGCATGGAAATGTTTGCAAATGCCCACGCACGATAGGAAGAAAAACATTTGTGTCAGTTCCCAAAAGGTAAAACAGTACATGAGAGTCCTGAACTGAACGGCCCATCAACAAGAGGCATGTCACCTGCTCCCCGACGACAGGCCTAGATTAGACTGCATTGGGATCATTAGGAATGAGCTCTTTCCTTCACAAAAACCCAGACCCACCACACTCTGTCATAACACTGGCACTGAGCACTAATGCAGCACTTATCATAATTACCAACATTTAGCAGTCCAGCTCTGCACTGAAGCATTAAACCGGTATCCTTCTCACAATTCTGCCCATTTGACGATCTGTGTATTGGGCGAGTGAGTTGTTAGTACATGGGGGCTGCTCTCTGTTTGCTCAGCTTTTAATGGCCTCATCTCAGAGAATGAAATGGCAGCAAGCAAAACAGAGGCCTTGTGGTGCCCAGCAGGGCTCCTGCAGGAACGGGGACCAGGGGCTTGTGGCCCCCCGGATCTGTTTTTTCTGTCTTTCCCTCAAACTATTTATTTTCAATGACCTCAGAAGCACGCAAACAGTTTCCGGCAGCACTGCTGTATGAATGACATTTACAGGTGGTAGAACACCAGGACAGTAAACAGCAGGCATTGTGGAAAAGGATGAGGATGATTTCACCAAAATTAGAGAAAAGATGATGACAAGGACATAAAGAATGACACAGTGATTTCATTGTATATAAGATTTATTTAAAATGGTTTAAATTAGTAAATAAAATCTGAATTAAACCCTCATTCAGTAATTAAATTTGTACTTGATGAATTATTTGTTTCAGCTGTTGCATTCTGCAGTGAAATGTAGTGCAGAGTCTGGCAATACTTTAACTGAACTCTAACATAAATCTTGACAATTAGCATAGTTTTGCCACACTCAAAGTACTCTCCAGCCACAATGCGTGGCACATAACGCTGTGTTTGTGACATTTCACACCCTTTGAGGCAGTCGTGGTGTCGCCCGGCCCTCTATTTCAAGCGCTTTGATAAGATTAGTCCTCTTAAACCTGACAGCTAGACTTGTTCTGTTTCTGAAAACAGTGCATGTCTGTCACCGCTGTCTGAAGACATTGCTTTTTCACTCAATTCCCATAACCAGTCCTATAGTACTACAAAAATGATCTGATCTTTAAATTTACATTAACTCAGCATAGATACATGAATATGAGAAGGTCATGATATTTTCCTTTAAAAAATATAATAAAAATATGCTGATGTGAATGGACAAAAGACACAATGCTAAATACAGTTCTGCTTATAAGTTTATATACCTCTTGCAGAATAGGCAAGATGCATGTTATTTTTGGTAACACTATTTTAGTGTCTCTTAACTAGTTGCTTGTTAGCATGCATATTACTAGAATATTAGCCATTTATTACGTAATTAAGTACATATTAATGCCTTATTCTACATGACCTAGATGAGTAATCCTACCCAATACCTAAACTTAACAACTACCTTACTAACCTTACTATTAATAAGCAGCAAATTAGGGAAAAGTCATAGTTAATAGTGAATAAGTGTTCCCTATTCTAAAGTGTTACCTTATTGTTTAGTATCATCTTGACTAAGCTGTTTTACACAACAGATGTTTACATATAGTTCACAAGAAAAAATAGTAAGAGAATTTACACAAATGAACTAGTTCAAAACAAGTCTATTTGAGTAAATTCAGTTATTATTTCCTCTTATGATCCCTCTTATTTTGGTAAAATTATTAACATCTTGGATAATCTGCCAGCAGAAAGTAAAATTCTAAGTAGAACTGCAAATACTTCAAATCAGAATGAACAATTATTCTAATAAATAATACAGTTCGGGCCTTTTTATGGTTGCCAAGCAGCAAAAAATGTGCTATATAATATTATATATTATTAATTATAAGATAATATTAATAACATGCAGTTATAGGTGTGTTTTGTCACTATTTTACAGGAGGGCCAAATATGGCTCATTCAATCAAAATGTATTAAAAAAAAACCAAAAACAAAACCTTTGTATATTAAGGATATTAAAGATATTAACAAATCATTAACTATGACTTTTGCCTTAGTAAACTCTTAATGTGCTGCTTATTAATAGTTAGTAAGGTAGTTATTATTATTATTAGATTATGAAAAAGATCAATGTATTAAAAGTTCTTTATATAATTGACAACTGGTCTATGTTATAATGTAGTCTGTGCAGTGTCAGACTAGCATTCTTGCGCTAATGTGCTGTGCTGTTTTAGCCAGTGTTGAGCCGTTTTGTTTACCAGATGAGTGTAAATCATGATATTGGAAGTGTTCTGGGGCATAGGGCTGTGTTTAGGGTCAAATTGGGGTCATCTGCTAAAATCATTAGCCTCTCAGACGTGCACAAGCGCATCTACTGCATCCACCGTCCTGTGACAAATCTGGCCTAGACGCTTATCCATTTCACTCATTCAAAACAAGACAGCAGAAATGCCAAAGACAACCAGGCACTCCAAACGCCCCACCATTAGACATGTTTGCAAGATTAATGAATGGAAAGAAGCCGAGAACACTCTCAGGATATATGGCGACATGGTTCAAATGCGGAATATGTTGATAATTAGCATTTCTAAGCATGTTAGCCAGGGTTCAGAGGTCACAGATCAGGTTTGAGGTGTCTGTTACTGACGAATAAACCATATGTGGGAGCATGAAGTGAGTTGCTTTAATAATTTTTGAGTATTTTCCCATATGCATCCCAAATCCTACTACCGGTTTGTTGCACAATTTTCGGTCTTGTAGACAGCAAGTCTGCAATTCCTGGATGTTTATAAAACACGGAAAATTGACTGAGAACGAGAAAAATGTGCTTGGCATGCTGAAAATCAAAACAGGTAGGAGCACTTACAGCTGTTATGTGAGATCTTCAAAGGGTACCAACATTACGACATTTAAGAAGACCGTGTTTTGCCTGTTTTAAAGTACAGTCACCACATGACCAAGAAGCTTTGAAGGTCCCACGGTGGTTTTTAGATTTCTTTTGAGCTGTTATGTTGTGATTGTCCACATGGAGATAATAGCCATTGTGCCCTGAAGCCTGCAGGCCAGATAGCAAGCCTTAAGCCTTAATTCAATATCCCTGAAGTACTGCTTGTGTGTGTCACGTCTGGAGTGATGGTCCACACGTGTGTTAGAGGAATCATCTCTGATTTGACACCTTGGCCTCAGATCAAAGGATGGCCAGGACAGGAGGTCTGGGCACAATGTGTACAAAGCAGTCCGCTGACAGATTCACGCTCTGTCCAGCCGTTCTACCTGAAGAAACAGCTTGTGCTGAGTGACACCCAGGATAATTTGATCCATACACCAAACCTGGAGATGAAAACCACCACCACCATTCTTCATCTCAAGCATAGCAAGAGCTTATCTAATCTTATTGAAGCCAAGGAACCCCAAATATGATGACGCCCTTTGCAAGGGACCACCTTCTAAAAATACAAAGGAAGCTATGTATGTATGCTATGTACAAATATACAAGAAATTCATTTACTTTCATTCAGGATGCATTAAACTGATGAAAAGTGGCAGGAAAGACATGTATATGTCACAAAAGATTTATATTACAAATAAATGCTTTTAAACTTTCTATTCATCAAAGAATCCTGAAAAAAAAAAATGTATTGCTGTTTTCACAAAAAATATTCATTAGCACAGCTGGTTTCAACATTGATAATAATAAGAAATGTTTCTTGTGCAACAAAACAGCATATCAGAATGATTTCTGAAGGATCATGTGACACTGAAGACTGGAGTAATGATGCTGAAAATTCAGTTTTGCATCACAGGAATAAATTATATTTTGAAATATATTACAATAAAAACAGTTATTTTTAACTGTAATAATATTTCACAATAGCTGTTTTTACTGCATTATTCATCAAATAAATGCAGCCTTGGTGAGCATATGAGATTTCTTTCAAAAAGATTTAAAAATGGTACAGACCCCAAATGTTTGAACAGTGGTGAATGTTTACACTTACTGGAAATAAAACAGTAAGTGTGATATTATAAAGATAATATGTTAATAGTATGCTAAATTACGTGATTAGCTTGCATTTGTCTACAATTGACTACAAAATAAATTGACTACAAAATAAAATACATGTACTAAAATACAAATATCTGGAAAACATAATTTTATTCATTTTGTTTTATAAACCAATTCTTCTTCTTCTAAATAAGTTATAACTGACAGAGATACCATGTTGCTATGATGTTTGTAGGTGCTCTCGTCTTCATCCTGTTAGCCATTTGAATGCAAATTTTAGTACTGAAAGCTTCTTCCTCCACAATTCCTCACATACGCTTGTTTGCATTCTTCTATTACGGTCTCTCACTTACAAGAGCACTTCCTTTTCCCTTAAATACTAATTGATTTCCAAACAGAATGTGTTGCGTGGTGTTTACTGAACATTTACAATTAAATAAAAAGATAGATGCGTGGTGAAGACTTTTTCTTTTGTTTTAATAACATGGTGCTATTGGAGTGAAGTTGTTGTTAGTTTCTATCGATCTCTTTCAAGTTCCAGGGTGTCTAAAATGTTTTTAAGATTGAATTTTCCCTGTTTTTGAGACTCAACCGGGGGTAACTTGAGGACAGACACAATCACTTTATGTTTTCCAACTGTTTTACATTCAATAGACCCAACAAAGAGAACAAATGCGGAAACAGGTCAAACTGCAACTAGAGGCTTTATGTGGCGATATCACTTACAGCTTCCTTTGTCATCTACTGTTCTGATGCTGTTGCTGTTCCTTTATTCTTTGACAGACAGCATTTGTTTCAAAGAACAAAAATCATAAGAGAGACTAGGGAGAGGCTCTGGAGAACCAGAAGTTCTTAGATACAGGACATGAACAGTCTTATTGAACTTTTTGTGTGTACAGCTTGATGACAGAAGAAGCAAGTGCAAATTTATCATACGTTTCGCTCAAAGCGACCAGAGGAACATTGATTGCAGATGTGAATCATGCTGTAAAGAGCATGTGCATGAGCATGTCTGAGGAGCGAGGGAGAGAGAGAGAGAGAGAGAGAGAGAGAGAGATGGCAGATGGTGGGGCAGAGCCCCTGAGGCTAAGAGCAATGCTATACCCTGAGACCAGGACACCTAATAATGCCCTGTTGAGCTTCCCACCTGCGGCTCCCCAGCAGACAATGTTATCTCATCTCCCTGACCTATTGTGCATCTCATTGGCTGTAATGATGGTGGAGAGATCCACACTACAATCCAGATCTCTCCCTGGAGAGACGGACCCTGGGAACGGCTCTACAATCAATGCAGTCTCCCCCATTACAGCCGACCATTAAAATCACCAGCAATGCACAGAGATGTGATAGAGATCTTTGAGGGTCAGTCATCTACACAGAGACATGCAAACTGCATATTCGGATGTGAGGGTTAGTTCCTGAAAAGTGCTTTATAGCTGGTGAGTTGTGACTCAAAAATGGCTGTTTCTTGTTTAAGAAAATTAAAACTAAACAGTTTTTTGGTGCAAATTTATCTATCATTTGACACCAACGTTCACAGCTTATGTGATTTTGTCCTCGAAAACCATAAACAAGCTATGCAAGGTAAAAAGAGAATGACTTTAAATTTGAGTTAAATGTGGTTTATGCTGACCATTGTGTGTTTTGTGGGCTAGATTAGGCCTACTGGATGCTCGGAGTATGAAACCACCTATACCCAAGACACCTTTAAAACTAAAAATGATAATTTTCCTTTTTCACCTATATCAAATAATAATTTTGCATACATTGGATATATAGATGGTATTTCCTTGTGTAAAAGTAGTACACTTGCTTTTAATACTTAAAATGTTTTTTATTTATTTATTTTTTTTTTTACTTTTTAATACTGGTACAAAAATAATAATCTATCATTTGACCAATTAAAGTATGACTTCTAGTGCGTTTGTGTAATTTCATAACTCATGAAATGTGGTTAAAGTGTACTGCTAAATATACACATTTATGGTAAACTAAAATACTTTAATGTTTCATAGTTGAATGTCATGTATTTGTAATGATGAAGTTGCAATTTAGTAGTAAAATATCTAAAATATATTAAATTTAAATGCAATATTGAATAACACTGCAGCTAGTCAAGACATTAAAATAGTAGCACTTCTTTAAAGCATAACAAAAGATAATTAAAACAATGATTTTTAAAAATGCAATTCAAGTAATTGCTTTCAATTGGACAGTATTACAAATTGCACTTAATAAAGGTGTACTTAAATGTGTTAAGAAACAGTCATTAAGTTTTTACTCTAAGTACACTTAAGTGACCTTTTATTTAATTAATATTAGGATATATAAACTTGTATATTGTAATACTTGTATATTTTGTTCTATATATATATATATATATATATATATATATATAGAGAGAGAGAGAGAGAGAGAGAGAGAGAATTGCACATTTGATACAGCAGTTTGTCCAAATATGAAAAGTTCAGCATCATTTACTCACACTCATTTTGTTTCAAACCTGTATGTTTTTTTTTTTTTTTCTTCTGTTGAACAGAAAAGATATTTTGAAGAATATGGGTAACCAAACATTTGCTGGATGCCACTGATTTTTTTTTTTTTTTCAGAAGGGTTAATACATTTTCATGCTTGATTTTAAGGATGTTTTTGTTTACTTCTGTTTTTTGGTGCTGTCCGGGGTTGCCACTTGATGTCCATTGTAAAATCCAAAGAAAAATCGAACTATATACACAGCCTGGATTTGCATTGTTTGTCTTACATTTGAATGTGTAGATACAGATATGAAACCATATGTTCTGTTGATCTAGCAATTAGTTGTCTCAACATGACCACCAGTTTATTTATTTATTTTAATTTTGGGGACTTTGCCTTTTTTGATTGGACGGTTACTGGAAATGATGGGGAGAAGGAAGGGGTGAGATCAGGGAATGACCCAAACCGGGTTCAAACTCAGGTCACCCGAACACAAGCTACAATGTCAGAGCATACGAAGGTCTCTGACTGTGGACTTTAGAATATTTATTTATAATAAAGATTTTTAATACATACTATAAAGTCTGTACAATAATGTAATTTTTTATATTTTTCCAAATGCACTTACACGCCATATAGTAACTAAGCTAAGAGTTAGAAAAAGTAGAAAAAGTAATTGAAAAAAACAAAAAAACAACAACTGCAAATTAAAAATAAAAGCTGATTGTTTTCAACATTGCAATGGAGTATTTTTCTCAGCAGAAATGTGTAAGCTTTAGAAGAGATATGACACAGAGACACATTACGCCTTAACACCCCTCTTATCAGTCCAAACACAGGCACTGTCCCAAATCCACACATGGAATTTGACTGACCCAGCCTGGAATGTGCCGAAACAAGGGTCCCCTCGGATATTAAATAGCAATCAAGTGAACTTTCACATAAACAGCCAACATACAGAATATTGGTGACCCTCGGTTTTATTGGGTGTATCTATCTTCAATGATTTATAGTGTTATTCTTCTGTAACACAGCACCAGTGCAGTGCTGGGATAGTTATTTCCAGTAGCTTCAGAGGGAGGTTTTATCCACGTCTCCTCCCGATAGCAGTGCTAATCACTGTGTTAGTCTTTAATCTGCAATGTAGGTTTGCCGAACAATGACACTCACTGTTCTTTGACAAAAAATAAAAATAGTAGAAGTGGCTAAGAGGAAACAAAGTGGTTCAAATGCTTTCAATGTGCTGAGGGGTTCCATGAGAGCACCTGGGGCACAAAACCATTACTGAGAACAAATGAATCATGGTACATGTGGAGAGGAGTACCTTTTAGAGGTACTGTCACTTAACAGAAAAAAAAGAAAAATCTGCATTACTCACCAACGTATTTGTAACATTTTCTTTTTAATCTTTCAATAAAGATTCTTTCTTTAAAAATAAAGTGGGTTTTCACAGAGATGTCACAGAAGAACCATTTTGGGTTCCCCAAAGAAACTTTTAAGTGAACATTTCAGTAACACTTTAGTATAGGGACCAATTCTCAATATTAAGTAGTTGCTTATTATCATGCCTATTATTAACATACTGGCTGTTTATTAGTACGTATAAAGCACATATTCTGCATGACTATATTCTATCCCTAACCCGACTCAATAACTAAACTTAACAACTACCTTATTAAATATTAACATACATATATTAAATATTAATAAGGAGGATTTTAAAAGTTCTTAAAATCATATTTTTTCTTAGTGTGAAGACGACGAAAGTTTGTCCAATGGCAAAAAAAAAAAAAAAAAGAACCTCTTGTCCAATAGAATGGTTCCATGGATGTTAAAGGTTCTTCATGGAACTATCAATGCCAATAAAGAGCCTTAATTTTTAAGACAGCTGCATTTTTGAACAACAACACAAGCTAAACCAGCACAACTCACATAATATCCTTCCATCTCAAATAATTACAAATATAATGCATATTTTTTATAATAGGCTACCTAATACTGTTTTTGTAGAACAGCCATTAGCAGTACAGACTGGCCTCATAAAATCAAACATCTAAGCACACAAAGAGGGATGGTTCTCAGGAAACTGGAACCCAGAGCTTTGTCCTACCTCTTATCTAAATATCTCTAGAGATGGCCCTTTCCTGCAATCCTCTTTCCCTGCATTACTTTATACCACCCTTCACATCTTAGAAAGCCAAGACATCTGAGTTCAGCAATCACATCTCAGATACTTTCAGATCTAATCAATCAAATGCTCATCCTTATGCGGTATATTGATTTGTAAATGTGCTTTTACCATGCCATTGCATCTCATCTACATTATAATGGGTTTGCAGAACAGCAACAGGTTTACTGGTTGAGATACTCTCATTCACATTCAGTAGGATCATTATTTGGTGAATAAAAGAAACAGATGCTAATGTGTAAGTAGTTCTGTCAGCTCTTAATATGCTTGGCTAAGTAAAGGCCTATTCAGCGAATATTCACCGCCAACAAGACTTTGAATCAAAACAATTCATCCCTATGGATCTATTCACAAAGAGTATGAAAATTCATCTGACAGTAAAATGAAGACTGTGATATTGTGGTTCTTAAACTGGCTTCTTCTCTGAGAGTTTTGATGATATTTCTCAAATGTGTCATGGCAGCGGATGATGGTCTGTAATCAGAGCTCAGTACGATTCTCTGACCCCTGATATCAGCCCGTCTCTCCTGCTACCAGAAAGGCCTCGACGCTGAGGTGAGATCGCTTGTGCCTCTGTGCCAAACCATGCTGCTGCTGACAGCGGGACATTTCTCTGCCGCCCTCCGCACACTGTGTGGACGAAAAACAAACTCATGGCAAACTTGCTGGAGAGAGCAAACAAAGCCTTGCTCTCTCCTGATGTCAAAACAAACATCTCTCCTTGTTATTTTTAGACGATAACATCTACAAGCACACTAACTCAAACAGTATAAAATGGTTCCTGTCATCTTAATGCAGTGTTCGATGGCTGCTGGGCAAGTAGAAATGGCATCAGTACTTATGTGCCCATCTTAGAGTGAAACTTAAAACACTCAAAACTCACATATCATTTTTATAAACATCTCTTCCAAATGAATAAATTCATGTCAAATGTCAAATTACACCTTTTAAATTAAATTTGATTGCTACTGACATCTAAATAAAAATTGCATTGGGACACAACTATACTCTCAGAAAAAGGTACAAAGCGGTCACTAGGGTGTCAACCTAATGTAAAAAAGTGAAATGGTCCAGTTTTGTTCCTTTTTTAACCCTTAAATGGTGCATATAGTAGTACCTCAAACATACATTTAAGTACTTAGAAAACATATTCATTCCTTTTGAAAGTGTACCACCATAGTGACAGTTTTGTACCTTTTTTTCTTCTTCTGAGAGTGTATAGAATTTCATTAATCCCCCAAACACAGTCTTTGACCTAAAGCAATTTTGTGTTAATTATAGATATTGCTTAAAACTGAAAATAAATGTGACTCAAAACATCTGAAAACATCTATATTCAAATAATAAACAACAATAAAATCAGATGCTGATTAACATTTTGGTCACACTTTATTTTAAGGTCCAATTCTTGCTATTTACAAACCATTAACTATGACTTTTACCTCAGTAAACTCATGTGCTGCTTATTAATAGTTAGTAAGGCAGTTGTTAAGTTTAGGTGTTGGGTAGAATTAGGGTTGCATGATTATGGTCATGCAGAATATGTGCTTTAGAAGTACTAATAAATAGCCAATATGTTAATAATAGACATGCTAACAAGCAACTAGTTAATAGTGAGAATTGGTCTCGATACTAAAGTGTTACCACCATTTTCAGGTAACAAATTCAGGATATTGCAATTAGTTTATCATCTGGTGTGTCCTAGAGTGTTCTGATTAAACAAATTTGCACAATCTGTCAATTAAAAATAAATAAATGAGACAAATCTTTACTTTTAAGCACGATTAAATGTGAATCAGTTAATCAATGCTATTAACCAATACTATTTTTATACTATACTATCAATATAGTGTTTTAAGATTTTGACAGAATTGATGCAATTGGTGCAATTTAGCTGCATATTTGCAGAAGTAATCAAAATGCAATCTTAATGAAAGCTCAACCATGCACAAGCACACAGGAAAGGTAAAGAAGAAAGGATAGGTGATTGGTTCTCAGACTGACAATAAAACCGTTGAGCTAGAGCTTTAGCACAGGAAGTGGGTCTTAGTCAGAGTCTCTCTGCTCTTATCTTACTCAGGCCAGGAGCTCTCATCCGCCCGGAGCAGTCAGACGGGGTCACACATGCCTTCAGTGCATGAGCCAAAGCAGTTCTGTTTACACACTCTCCCTAAAGCTGTCACAATGATAATTAGTGAAGATTTACACCACTTTTTAAGGAGAGCTATAATCTTAGGACCTTTAAACAGCAACCATCTGAGACTAATCAGTACAGATAAAGACAGCAGGAACGTTCTCCTAATGAGTATTTCTAGTAAGTAGCCATTTAACAGATGCTTTTATCCTAAGTAACTATAAGGGTGAATTCACTAAAGAGCTTGTGCCACAAAAACCAACATCTTATTCACTAACCATCTGAGGTCAAGCTTAACCAGGTGCTATCTGTGATGGTTTAAGCTTCGGCATAAATATTTAAATTGAGTTCAAAATGAATTTTTATGAAGGTGTACACTGCCATTTAAAAGTTCGGGGTCCGTAAGATTATTATTATTATTTTTTAAAGGTTTTTGAAAGAAGTCTCTTATGCTCACCAAGGCTGCATTTATTTGATCAAATATACAGTAAAACAGTTAATTTTGTTATTGTTTTCTATATTAATATATTATAAAATGTAATTAATTCCTTTGATGTCAAAGCTGAATTTTTCAGCATCATTACACCAGTCTTCAGTGTCACATGATCCTTCACAAATCATTCTACTACACCGTTTTTTGATAAACAGCATTTATTTGATATATTTTATGACTTTACAAAAAAAAAAATAATAATAATTTTTACTGTCACTTTTGAATTTGTCATTTTATTTAAAAAAACAAACAACTGCAAAAGAAAAAAAACTTACTGAATAAACAGCCACTTATTCCTTCCAACATCTCATCACCACATCAGTTCCGCCTCTATTATGTATTACTATTATATATATTTTAAATACTTCTTTAAATAAGTAGTCCAGTGTGCATTTACAATTTCAGTCATATAGACGAGCCTTCTAGCACTCAAGCCGTATCTTAATTATGTGAAAATAAGACCTCATTGAAAGTCATTGTCAAGTCAAGTCATCTCACTTTTTGAGAGTAGATCATTTCTTTCAATTTAAATAGTTCACCCATCAAAATTCTCATCATTTAATCACTCTTAAGTCATTTCAAACCTGTATTTAGACTTGTGTATAGACTTTCTTTATTAACCCAACATATATTTGTATAGACGAGTGCTATTTTGGCATTCACCTGAGCCGATTCGGCTAACCTCATCACAGCAGTAAAATAAGAGCATCTGCTGCATCCTCCAAACTGACCCGCAAGATGAGGAACTGCACGTGCAAACTGTCAGATTAACATAGAAGATTTTCAGTTTAAGGCAGATCATTTACCAACAAATCTGCCCAAGCTTTAAGTCATCATTCAGACTTGCGTGATTAGACCCAAACACAGCGAGACTTTAATGAGGCATACCAATGGAAACACAAAAATCCCCTGGATGTTCCACAGCAGCACTTCCTGTGCTCTCTGCATATCTGTGTCCAGCAGCGCTCATCTGTTTGCTTAGTGGCTATCGAGTGGAAAAACTGACTCATGGTGTGGCTCGGGAAGCCCACCAACGCTATTGGCCTCACTGCTGAGCCGGCCACAACATAAAAACAGATCCCTTCAGCAGCCCCGTGTCAATTTCCCACTATGTGCATTGATGCAAACACATTTCCTGCTGAGGGAACATTACATTCCTAGCATCGATTCTCAGTCCGTATGACTGAACTGGTGCTTCAGACAAATACGTCTGATGGGAAGTCATAATTACAAGGATGAATGGAGGTTATATGCGCCATTATGAGCTTTTCAGCTGCACTTAGCAGACTATCTAAACACTTGCCTTGGCATGGGTGTTTCAGGAAAGTGCACTTACAATTATATCAAACCACCAACAGGAATTATGATTTGCTTATCTTAAAATGCTGTGCTTTATTTAGATTGCTGAATATGCTGGAGCTCAAACATGCTCTTTTCAACTGAGGTCGCTCTCAATGGCAATTTTCACTTTATTAATCAGTGCTTTTAAGTATTTTCCAGAGTTATTTTTCATTTCCTGTCCAAAGAGGCAGCTTCATATCTGATATGGCATAAGCCCAACTGAAACAAACTGACAAGTTTTCCCTCAGTATTCACGACACGGTGGCCGATACGATCTTCAGCCCCAATTCCACGCCACTCGCCGTGTGGGCCCTACCCAGAAAAGTCAGAGTTCACGGTTCGTGTGATTAGAGGAACAATGATAATGTTCAGTGTGAGAGATGGTGTGTTTGGTTCTGCGGCCCTGAGGGAGTCCCACCCATGGAGAGGGAAGAGGAAGAGCGGAGGAGGGCGGTCAGCCGCGCCGGGCCCTCACTCACAGTGCTCGCTCTGTTTGTTCGCTCCTTTGCGAGAGACAGACAGTAAGACTTTATCGGATCAAAGCATGCACTAATAAACTTACGCCATGTTCCCACACATAACATCAGCCAGCAAAACAAGTCAGATAATAAGGGGAACAACTGAGTTCAGTATTATTTTCAGTCATAAATGCCTTCCACTGTTTTCTCTGATGAGGAACCATTGCTAAAAATTGCAGTTATACATGAAACTACATTTACAAACCATTTTACTTTCATCATGTGATGTATTTCCAAGTGAAACAGGATATTCAGTGAGAAAAATATGTAGGGCAAGACTTGATTTTATCTAAAGGGAATTAATTGGATCATGAAAAGTGGGCATTCACCAGAATCACACCAAGATTGCAAAGACAAACAATTTCTTTCCTTTAGAATAACATGCACTGATGAAACGTGCACAATAAAGACCAATAATGTGCATTAAAGTAAATAGTGAACTTTGATTTCTTGTTGACTTTTGGATTGCTGAGCAGTTGAGGTTTACTGCTACGTCTGCATTTGTAGCCTAGTGTACATAAAAGGAAGTAACCCACTTTACAATTGACTAACAAAAAAGGCATATCTTTAATTGTAGTTAACTATCGGATTATATACTTTGAGAAAATAGAACAGTATTTATCTGGCATAAAACAATGAGGACCTCAAACCTTGAGAGGATAAAACCTTGAAAGCAGAGTAGGTGATCTGCTTCAACAACATTTCTGGTTAAAAGTCTCTTCATATACTGATAGCAATCACTAAGTTAAGTGGTCTAAATGTATTTATATGTATTTACATCGTCTGTGGAAGGCGTGTTCATCCAGTCATATCCCTCTGTCCGAGCGATACGATAGGCTGTCCAACCTGCCTGTCAACATATATATTTGTATCTCTTCGCACACCCTGTTCATCAGTGCGGTCCATTATGCTATTGCAGACTGAGCGAGAATGAAAGGTGCTATTATTGTAATATTACTCACTTTGTACTATAATGTTTTCTCACCGGTTAATGAGACATGAGATAATCTGACAGCGTTGCATTAAACCATCCACCAACGCCGTCTCTCGTCATGTCTCTGATTAGCCTCTTGTCTGTCTATGTGCGTTCATGTGTTTTGGAGGAGGCGTGGCTTTGGAGAGTGATTTTGCAGGGAGGGTGGGACCTTATGCTTATGCAAAGCTAGCTTGCCTCTCTGAAATCGCCTACCCTACCTTTAACACAGATTTAACTTAAAAGCAACTAATACAAGTAACAAACACCCTAATTTATTTAATTTGATTGAAACCAGCAGTACTGACCAGTTTGTGGCAAAAACAATGTAAAAGCAATACAATTCAAGCACTATTAAATGATGACTCAAACAAATCACCTAATTTGCTGCAATTAATTTCATTTGTTTGTAGCGAATACAGTAAACAGTGATGTCATGCTTCACTGTTAGACATTTCAAAGGGTTTTTACAGTCACTTAACTGGCAACAAGTTACTGTAATTATGATTTACAGTAGCAAACTGTATTTGATTTACAGTTGCAAACCCATTATATATATATTATCTACAGCGAATGCGGACAGTAAACTGATGCCCCAGTATATTTCTGGTGTGCAGATGTACTCCAAGCGCTCACGCGGTTTCTGACATGAAGTACTAACGGATTTTACAATCATTACAAGCGATGTAACACATCCAGTGTTGTCAGTCCCAAGCTGTTGCGGCGTTGTAGACACGGTGCAGGGCAAATTGTGTCAATCCAAATGTAAGAAATGAGGAAAATAAAACGACTTTAATAGAATGGCGCCAAAGAGACCGTTACAGCAAATACAGTAGTATGCAGCTATTTAAAAATATAAAGTAAGTCTCTGTTTGTGGGGTCTGACGTCACAGAAAATTCCCATGATGCAAAGGATATTACAGTTATTTACTGTAAAGGGAATTTGCAGTATTATACTGGGTGATATACAGTAAATAACTGTTGAAATTACAGAAATGTCTAACAGTGTGCTGTTTTATCATGTTGCACCACCGAATGTTAGCAAAAACAGCTAGTTTCTAGAAAAACTGTAATGTTTTGAAAACATTTAAATCTGTTCCTGTAGTTACAAATTACAAATTGTATCACTACTTTTGGTTATAATACTGAAATACGATGAAATCCTTTATAAATCTACAGGAGAACATGTTAAGTGTTATTTTATCCTTGCTAGTAAGTTGGTGTATTGAACATGTTGTGATGATAACAACAGCCAACACATTGGCTCCTTCAAGGCCTTTAATACATTGCCAAACAGGATTTATGGTTCAAGCAGATATGTTTGAGCCTCCATGTAAGCAGTCCAAAAGACAGTAGGGAAGTGATAAATAACTCCCAAAACAGCCTATGAAAAACTGTGGACAATGGTGGGAATCTCCACCATAGATGATGAAGCGCTTATGTGTACAAAAACAACTGCCCACACTATAAAGCATGACTGCCATCTCAGCTCTCTGTGAGCTTCTGTCTCAGCAGAGGATGACTGATATTATGATTGTTGCGCGGTAGGAAGCGCATGAGGAATGTTTCTCTGACATCTGAGACCTCTGAGTGTCCTGGTCCACGTCCCGGCTGAAAGGGAAACGAGGGCGGAATCCAGTCAAACGGCTGGGTGTTTTTGTGATCAGGGGTCTTCCTGGAAATTTAAACACATTTACATTACGTGGGTCAGAGGAGCAGTGGCTGGTCAGGTTGATATGAAAACACAGAGCTTCCTGTGGACACCCTAACCTGAACGGAAATGGATGTTTTTTCCATTTTAAGTCAAAGAAGAATATGACAAGATGTCAGAGGAGGATGACTTTGCCCTAATAATCAGTTTCTGGCTGGCTGGAAGGAAAAACCTCCTCCCAAAGCATGGACCCTCACCCTATGATAAGGTCTCTGTGTTTATCTTGGCTTACCGTGAAAAACACAGCGAAGAGGATTGATCGCCATATCCTGACTGCTTATGGAGACAGTTTATGAATGACTGAACTGTGATCCCTCTCCATCTCTTTAAAATCTAACAAATATTATTTGAACTGGCATATTATTTAAATGTATGTTAGACTAATAGAGGGGATACAAGACAAAAACATCAAAAACAAAAATGTTTACATCCCAGAATCGTTCTTAAAGATGTTACATGCAATTTTATGATGTTAAAATACTTTTTTTGTCTAGCCCTTGTGAAGAACATAATTGTATTGAATGGGCACTTGTAGTGTACTTCAAATATTTAAAGTTTATATTAAAAAAAACAACTGTACTTGCAGATAATATAATAATAATGAAAGTACTTGAGTGCACTTAAATGGAGTACACTTTCATGACTGTTTCTGAACATACTTAAGTACATTTAAAAAAAGTGCAATTTGTAATAATGTACATAAGTACATTTTAAATCATTGTTTTAATAATCTTACTTTAAAGAAGTACACTTATTTTGATGTGCTGACTAACATATTAAAGCACAAGTGCTTGGTTATAATTTTAACTGTAGTACAAGAAATTACACATCCCATAAAATATATTTTGTAATATATTTTAAATGTACTTAACTAACGTGTGTTTTTTTAAAAATTGTTTTAAAAATTGCTTTTTAAAAGTTTACTTCTTTTTCAGAGGGCAGTGTAAACCATTTTCCTCTTTCGAAAAAAAAAAAACTGCATGAGCAGTCGGATCTAGCAACATGTGGCCTGAATTTAGGATGGGACTGTCTGTTTAGCCAAACAATGGAAGATGGAAGGAATGTTTGGCATTGGCAATACTGGCACAAACCAATTTTATGCATATTAATAGGATTCCTTGTCCTCTTGTCAAGATATTTCAGAATGTACTCTAAATTCCTGACTGCAAAAATTAGACATATTTTAACTGCACATTACCGCATTTATACTTGTCCTCCACTGTCAGTTTGGATGATTTAGATGTAAAAAACTGCATATGTGAGCACACTCCCCAATAAAGAAGGGTTAAGTTCATAAAAGAGGTCTGAAGCGTGTCAGATAACAGACCCACTGGCTACAGCTGCCACTCGCAGCATATAAAAGAGGCCCATACGACCTCTGACTGGCTCACATTTTCAAGTACATCAACGTCCATAAGATAACATTTGAAAAATGCTGCAGCTAAGCTCCCTTTGACCTCTCACTGAAGTTGACCTTCAGAATCCTAACACTCCAATTCAATTTTATTCATTCACACTGTGAATCAATTTTTTGTTTGTTTGTTTTTTTGTTTTTATAATCCACCACTCTTGATTGAGGTCTGTCTTGCTTTCGTATACAATACCGATTATTCATTTTTGTAACACAGGATGTTTTATGAATAAAATTGTGAGCATTTATTGTCTTTTTCTCTTGAAGGCCACGATTTGCCCTGGGCAAGCAGCTTATTTTCTCCAGAAGAGAACAAAGAGAGAATTTATCTTTTGAACCACTTAATCCACACAGATCTCTCAGACCACCATGAAAACCAGTAAGCTGTGATCAGTCTATGACTTTGCATATTAAACAATCAATGAAATATCAGTGCTTTATCTAACCTGACTGTGCAAGCAATCTTACAAATTACAGTAAATAACAAAAGTAAAGACTTTAAATGCTTGTTCACAAGACTAGGATGTGTTGAAAACAATCCAGATGAACATATGACTAAAGCTGGATGGTTCATTCAGGGCTAAAACTTTTTGACTTGACCTGGGTTTTTCACTCAATGGCTAAAGTTCAAGCCTCTGCCCCATTCTATTCAGCAGCCAGACCAATGCTTTCCTAAACTCTCTGCACTCTCTGACCCAAGGCTCAGCTAATGTCATGCATCAGCAGACTGACAGATGCCGGACTCTAGGCTGTCTGGAACTGCATGCACCAGCCGAGGAGACCTGGATGAACCAAACAATAGCATTTGTTGAGCGAAGTCACACAAATAACAAAAAAAAGACTTTTTTTCTGTTCATAATTTACAGCTTTCCTGAGTCTTTCATGGCCCTATCCAGGGAATTTTTTGCATTTTCCACACTAGAAAGGCTATCTGGAGCCTTCTGCCATTTTTAAAAAAAATACAAGCTGTCAACAAAGTTTAGCTGTTGCATCTAGCTATAACTAAAGATGCTGACTGCATTCAACACAGTTCTCAATGCAGTCATATTACACTGAGCCCAGAAATACACCCTTAAAGAGGTAGTTTAATTCTGTCATCATTTAATGACCCTCAAGTTGTAAACCTGTATACGTATACATACCATGGAAGTCAATTTAGTCACTTTAAGCAAGGCATTTTCCACCAATAGTTTCCCCTTCCACAATACATTTTATATTGATTTTGTAGTTAGAAAGCACTTGTACGCTTTGGATTTGTTCCAGTTCAGCAGCACTGTATTCTGAACTTTTGCACTGCAGTTCTCCATCTCCCTGTACATTACTATTTCTGCAATGATTAATAAACTAATTAAATTCATCCCTCACCCCATTTTTCCTTCTGAAATGTTGTTTCAAGCCTTATAATAAAACATTCTGAAGTTATCCAGATTATCCAGATATCCAAATAGCTCTCTCCTGTGATTTGTGTCAGTGCTTTCTGCCAAAAAGTGCTTTGAATGTTAAATTTGGCATTTCGTGTTTGTTTGTTACTTTTGAATTATGACATATTTGGCAATGAGTTATGGAATTTGCATGTTCCTGTGGGAAATCTGATTGTTTTAATCACGTCAGATTGTCTGTCTTAAAGTCTTCTGTACAAACTCAAGCTGTGGCTGAACACATTGTACTCTTCTAGTTTGCCGTTTTTGTG
Organism: Onychostoma macrolepis; assembly: GCF_012432095.1. Taxonomy (NCBI): domain Eukaryota; kingdom Metazoa; phylum Chordata; class Actinopteri; order Cypriniformes; family Cyprinidae; genus Onychostoma; species Onychostoma macrolepis. Next base: position 29,644,692 of record NC_081157.1, on the reverse strand, counting down.
GAACTTAACTTATTGATTGACACTAATAAGCTACAACTAAGGAAATTTCTGGCAAGTACTTAAAAGTTCTAAGAACAAGCAGCTTTTATCCTTATCTTGTGTCTGCGGCTCCCCGTGGTTTTGGAGCTGCTGCAGTCCAGTGATGGGATTGTCTGTGCCCGGTGAATTCCACAGTCCCTTGTGTAAAGCAGTGCCAGTGACTTCATAGAGTGAGTTCACTTCTGCAGGCCTCCAGCGGAGCCCCGTCTCCTCCCAGACTGCCCTGCCGTCTGCCACAAGTGCCATTAACCCAACACGGCTCTTCAGCTCCTAAATATGTTAAACAGGACACATGGAAATGAGCTGTTTTGATGTTTAGACCAAATTAGTGGGCAGATTACTAAGTAATTTACTTTTAACAGCAATACTGGCACAAATTTACTTAGAAATTAACATTGTTTCACTTTTAAAAAAAGCATTGATGGTTGAACATGTATTAGAAATACAATTTAAAATACATGGTATATGAAAAGTATTTAGACACTTCGGCATCGGACACTTAAAGGAATAGTTCACCCTAAAAATTAAAATTGTGTCAATTTACTCACCATCATGTTGTTCCAAACCTTTCTCAGTTTCTTTCTTATGTTGAACACAAAGAAGATATTTTGAAGAATTTTGAAGAACCAAACAGTTGTTGGTCCCCATAAAGAAAGAAATACTATGGAATTCAATGGGGGATCATCAACTGATTTGATTACCAGCATTCTTCAAAACATCTTTTATGTTCAACACAAGATAGAAATTCATAAAGGTTTTGAAAGACATGAGGGTGAGTAAATGCTGATAAAATTTTCATTTTCAGGTGAACTATCCCTTTAAAGTACATGAATATCAGTGCATTTGCATCAATGCAAAGGTGTTAAAAGTCATTGAGAAAATAAGAAAGAAGTCAAATGTATATTTCTTAAATATTCTATCTATCTATCTATCTATCTATCTATCTATATATATATATATATATATATATATGTGGAGGGAAATATTTAATATTTAAAGGTAATCTTGGCACCATCTGACTTGGAAATAATAAGTATTCACCAGCCAAGTATACTTAAAACACGAAACGCATAATAGATTTTAGTTTTGACAGCCTGAAGGCTTTTAGTTTTGACTAGAGCATATGAAAGTATGTAGAGTTGAAAGGACCAATAGAATTCAGCTCCAAGAGCATTCACTGTCGCTGTCACGGCAACCGGTCTCCATGGAGACAGGCCTGTTTGTGAGAGTCTTTCTCTATTGTACGATTGTCCCTCTATAGCGCCACACTTTCCCCTGGGGCATTCCCCGTACAACATCTGTCCCTCTCAAATCCCCGCCCCACATGCTCTGCTCGTCTCTCCCATGAAAGCTCGGTCACTCACACCTGCTGAGAGGGTCAGAGGTCGTCCTCCAAGCACGCACACATTACTGCCTCTTTGCTTGACTACAGGCTACCGCCGTCCAATCATGACCCCGCAGCTTGGCTTTGTCCCTCCATCTGAGGAGAACTTTCCACTGCGCATGACAAATTCACCAACTAATAATTCAAAACTAGGTTTCAGTGGCTCGTTCAGATGGTTTCTCACTCGTTTGAATATCAAAGGCACTGCCGGTTATGGACAACAGCCCAGTCGACCGCATTACGCAGCATGCAGTTTGTGCTCTCGTTTTCAGGACATTCAAACTAAACACCAAAGTACTGAAAACAGCACAAATCGTTCAAAAGAAAAGTCTCTAAAATGAATGATGACTGTAAGAAGATTACATTTTAAGCTGCTTTGATCTACGACATCGGTGGCCTATTTCAAAACTAAACTACGAAACACTCCTGACGTTAATGGTTGATCTTGCACACCATGTGTGCGATGCTCTAATGAAGATCACAAAATGGGCTAAATATAAAGGTTCCCAAAGGGGGTTTTCACAGTGATGTAATAGAAGAACCATTTTTGGTTCCGTTAAAACATTCTTTTTTCTTAGTGTGAAGAATATTTAAAAAATCTGAAGAACATTTTTCCACAATAAAGAACCTTTTATGGAATGGAAAGCTTCCGTGGATGTTAAAGGTTCTTCATGGAAGCAAAGATGCCAACAAAGAATGTTTATTTTTCAAGACAATTTTAGAAGATCCATCTTGGTTCTCCAAAAACCCATTTTAGTATAAAGAACATTTTTAAAATCTTAAGAACCTTTTTCTACTGAAAACATCTTTTTGTCCAATGGAAAGGTTCTTCATGGAACCAAAGATGCCATCAAAGAACATTTAATTTGAAGTTTTCCTAGGCTTTGTGGGTCATCAAAGCATGCATGTGCTTGGTACGTGTTGCCGAAAATGCAGGCTGCATCTGCTGCGTGGAAAGAGTCTGACCCCTGTTGCTCATGCTGACGTCCCTGTAGGAATGACCCATGCAAACCCTTTTCAATCTGTCTGAACATTCCTCTAGCACGGACAATAGAAGCTCTCACTGACTCTGGCAGATGGCTCGCCTCAGGCTCTCCAAGCCAAGCCTCTTTTGTTTACCCCTGGGCTTGATGCACACACTATCAGTCATCCTTTTCACTCTTTTTCTGTCACTCCGAGCACCATACTGGGAGATGAGCAATAGATCTCATCCTGGGAGACACCGTCATAGAAAAAGAAGAGGCTCTTCTGAATTTGTAGGTGCTGCCTACAGTGGTGGGCAAATGGAGACTGATTGGTAGAGAGCAGAGATGGCAGAGAGCCACTGGTGCCTTCCATTCATGCACTGAGAATAAAATGCTTGTCCATGGCTGGCTATAAACATGCATGCCCTCAGGGATAAGTAATACTCAAGTCCTTTTAATGACACTTAACTGTGGAACGGTGACATTAAAGGGAGATCTTCCCATTCTGAACTCATCTACTTTGTCATGCACCTGTTTTGTTGAAGGGGGGCATCAGTGGCTTACTTGGAAATTCAGAGATTCCAATAGGAACTTCTAAGTGGAACACTCCCCCAAGTTGGAGTTCCGAGTCAGAATCTTGGAGAAATCGCAAAAACTCCAGCTTCAGAATCCAATATGGCTGCTTAGTGCATCAACAGAAGAGAATCAGTAGTAATATGTTGTTTATTAGCACTTTTTATGTTTTTCTGTGTCTCAGTGATGCACACAGTACTATCCAACCCCTATTTGTGGACATGATACTATGGACGATGAACGTATAGTATTAGTTCTTATTCCATATCATCATAGTCAAATTTCTAACATTTTATATGTTTTTGATTCCAATTGTCTTGCTGTTTAAAATCCTCAAAATTCTGAGGAAGCATATGCCTTCATCAGTTTTAATGAACATGATGTATCTGCTTACGTTATATTGCATTACTTCAGCTGAGGGTATGGTAAAACCACATGATTGAAGAGGCAGCATTGAGGAGCTGTGGAGATGTGAGGCGTCTCTATTCCCCTTCTGACTTTATTGGCACATCAAGCTTTTGGTGCCAGTTTGCTATAAAAGCAAGAAGGGAAAAGTTAGTCACCGTAGTTAAATTGTGTCATGACTGCGCTCACCACAGGCCCAAAAGCCAGGAGAATCCAAGTTCTCTAACCGTCTGCTTGGAAATTAGCATAAAGCTGTTCTGAAGAAAAGCAAGAGAGCTTATTCAGAGTTTGTAGCGACAGGCTGCACTTTCTTTAACACATCTGCTGCGTGCATGTCCGTACAGCTCGCAAACAGGTCTGTGGACAGCATCTCCTTTCTTCAGACCTGAAAGAACCTTCCCACCCTCTGATAGATAGCCTTCATTTAAATCAAAATAGCCTCCCCGTCGAAAGAGAGAAAGGAGAAGCACCACTCCAGCGCACCCCTGCATAAAGCCCCTAAAAGCCGCCTTCTCCCCAAGAAGAAAGAGCTCTCTTAAACAGCCTGATACTGAGCCTAATCACATACAGAGAGAAAGAAAAGCGCTTGTGTCCCGGCCTGAGGCTTTGTACGCCTTCTTAAAGCACAGATCCTCTGCTTTAACATGTCTGCCATGACACACTGTAAACAGCCACAATAAAAGCGGCGAAACCACGGCCATGTTATAAACACCTTTATTTTGTCCACATGCAATGAATCTGAAATATATTTAGGCAGTTTTGGCTCACAGAGAGAGCTTATTTAAACATAACACAAGATAACAAGGCCTGGCAGGACCTAGTCCTAGTTTGCTTAGAATCAGTGCATAAATAGGAACGATGATGTAAGACAGCTGGGAATCAGAGGCTGCGTTTTTGAAAGTGCCAGCTTGAATCACGGATACAGGATCAAGACCATACCTAATGTCATGAAGTTATTCCAACGAGAGAATGACCAAGGAAAACAAAAAACTGGATAGACTAATTATGAAAGTCTTGAAATAGTCCTTATCATACATCTGATTTATAGCAGACACACGCTGTGCATGTTTCCAAGGTCTAACATACTGTTTATTTCAAAGTCAAAACGTAACTATATTTTTCTTCAGTCTTGTTTGTAGTTGCATCTTAACAATCTCACTTGCTGTGGGAGAATGTTATGAGGCTGCATAAAGAGAGAATCTCATGGGTGGGTCAAGATGTTTTAGTAACTTTATTTTAAGGACCAATTCTCAGTATTTTTATTTATTTTATTTAAATTTTTTGCACCTGGAAACATCAAAAGAACACAATATCTCTGTCAGTCTTAACCTACATATCATTGAGGTGATCCAAAAGATAGATTAAAGAAATAAATTAAAATCCAAGTAGTCAAAGTTGATCAGGGGTTTTCAAACTGGGGCACAAAAGAACATTTGAGAGAATGTATGAAGTTTGGAGATGGAAAGATTTATTTTTATTTTTTTATAATTTCTCTTTTGCTAACAAAGCAATTTGATCAAAAGAGTAAAATTAGTAATATTGTGAAATGTTATTACAATTTAAAATAACACTTTTCTTTTTTAATACACTTTAAAATTTAATTTACTCATGTGATGGCAAAACTAAATTTTCAGCAGCCATTACTCCATTATTCCAGTCAAGTCAAGTCAAGTCACCTTTATTTATATAGCGCTTTTAACAATACAGATTGTGTCAAAGCACTTAACAGTAATCAAATTGAAAGACAGAGTGTCAGTAATGTATAATGATAAGATTAAACACTCAATTTTCAGTTAAAGGCATTTCATTATTGAATTCAGAGATGTCATTGTCTAGCTCAGTTTAGTTTAAATAGTATCTGTGCAATCAAATCAGCGATAATCGCTAGAAATTAAGTGTCCCCAACTGAGCAAGCCAGAGGCAACAGCGGCAAGGAACCAAAACTCCCTCTGTGACAGAATGGAGAAAAAAACCTTGGGAGAAACCAGGCTCAGTCGGGGGGCCAGTTCTCCTCTGGCCAGACGAAACCCGCAGTTCAAAAGTTTCTATTTCTATTTTTATTTTGTTGCAATTTCTAACAATAATAGTATTATGTAGTTAGGTATTTTATTAAATTTGTAGTTATTTTGTTATATTTTTAGTTTTATTGTATTTTAATCGAGGTCTTCACTGGGGATATGTCTCTGGGGCTCAGTCCCTACACACACACACATATACATATACATATATATATATATATATATATTAAATACAAAATGCAGTTTTGAAATAATGATTTCATTTATTAAGGTAAAAAAGCTGTCCAAACCTGCCTGGCCTACGTGAAAAAGTAATTGCCCCCTAAATCTAAAAACTGGTTGTGCCACCCTTTGCAGCAACAACTGCAATCAAATGTTTGCAATAACTGGCAATGAGTCTTTCTAATCGCTGTGGAGGAATTTTGGCCCACCCTTCTTTGCGGAATTGTTTTAATTCAGCCACATTGAAGGGTTTGAGCATGAATGTACTGTTTAAGGTAATGCCACAGCATTTCAGTTGGATTTAAGTCCAGACTTTGATTTGGCCACTTCAAAATCTTAATTTTGTTTTTCATGAGCCATTCAGAGGTGGACTTGCTGCTGTGTTTGGAATCATTGTCCTGCTGCATAACCCAAGCGCACTTGAGCTTGAGGTCACAAACTGATGGCCGGACATTCTCCTTCAGGATTTTCTGATAGAGTGCAGAATTCATGGTTCCTTCAATTATGGCAAATCATCCAGGTTCTGAAGTTGCAAAGCAGCCTTAGACCATCACACTACCACCACCATGTTTGACTGTTGGTATGATGTTCTTTTTATGAAATGCTGTGTTGGTTTTACGCCAGATGTAACGGGACACGCACCTTCCAAAAAGTTAAACTTCTGTCGCATCAGTCCACAGAATATTTGCCCAAAAGTCTTGGGGATAATCAAGATATTTTTTGGCAAATGTGGGACGAGCCTTTGTGTTCTTTTTGGTCAGCAGTGGGTTTTGCCTTGAAACTCTCCCATGGATGCTGTTTTTGCCCAGTCTCTTTCTTATTATTGAATCATGAACACTGAACTTAATTGAGGCAAGTGAGGCCTGCAGTTCTTTAGATGTTCTGGGTTCTTTTATGACCTCCTGGATGAGTTGTCGTTGTGCTCTTGGAGTAATTATGGTAGGCTGGCCACTCCTGATAATGGCTCTGACCGTGGTTTGCTGGAGTCCCAAAGCCTTAGACATGGCTTTATAACCCTTTCCAGACTGATACATGTAAACTATTTTGTTTCTCATCTGTTCTTGAATTTCTTTAGATCGTGGCTTTATCAGACAGATTCTATTTAAGTGATTTCTTGATTCAACAGGTCTGGCAGTAATCAGCATTGGGTTTGGCTAGTGAAATTTAACTCGGATTTCTAAAATAATATGGTTAATTACAGTTCTTTCATGATTTAACAGGAGGGGGCAATTACTTTTTCAAGTAGGGCCAGGCAGGTTCGCACAGCCCTTAATAAATGAAATCATCATTTAAAAACTGCATTTTATATTTACTTGCATTATTTTTGTGCAGTATTAATATTTGTTTGATGATCTGAATCTTTTAAATGTGACAAATTTGCAAAAAAAAAAAAACAGGAAGGGGGCAAAAACTTTTTCACGGCACTGTATACACACACACACACTCACATGTTTGTTTTTGTGAAAAGTGGGGACATCCCTTAGGCGTAATGGTTTTTATACTGCACAAACTGTATGTGCTATTGCCCTACACCAACCCTACTCCTAACAGGAAACTTTCTGCTATTTCAGATTTTCAGTACACTCCAATGTGTGTGATTTATAAGCGTTTTGAAAAGTGGGGACATGGGGTAATGTCCTGAAAAGTCACCTTCTCCTTGTAATACCTATGTCATACCCTTGTCATTATACAAATTGATGTCCTCATGTTACAAAAACGCACACACACATACATAAATATACATATATATATATATATATATATATATATACACATACATATACATACACTGTACATGCTCAAATTACGTATAGCCTACTTAAATATTCATTGGCCTTAACTCACACTCATATTAATTATTTGAGCAAACTTGAATCTGTCTTAAATGTTTTGGGTCTGTAAATAGCAGCGGTATCCAAATTTGTCATTTTTCAAATGTCGACATCCATACATTTGCTAATCTGCTAATCTAAACAGTACATGCGGCCTGTTTTTGCTTCCTGATTCAGCAATTAAGATGAATTGAAATGTGAGGTCAGTGAGCGGTTAGCATTTATCAGACCACAGATCCGAGCAAATATGACTGGGCTCTGACTGTCAAAATAACATGATTATACTAACCGCTTTTTGACAGCATGAGGAAAACAGAGTAGGATTACAAATGGTGATAAGTGAATCACGTTTTCTCAAAGTCAATAAAATCAGCTAATGCCATACTGGAGTCATGCTCATTTAAAAAACAATCAGTCTTAGCATAAAGAAAAGCACTTTACATGGAAAGTTTTTGCTGTGAGAGATGTGTTTTTCATTGGTGAACCAAGTTCCAGCGCAGGGCAACATGCCTCATTTGTCATATCTCATATACAGCACATGACCTGAGCCAGAGCGTAAACTATACAGTGACTTTCAGGGAGGTCTGCTCCTTAAAAAAAGTCATTTTTATAGGAAATTTTCTAGGCACAATCTGTTGAGGTTCATCTCATGCTATCCAAAGTTTTTCTTCTGGTGCGCCATGTCTATTTATCTTAAAACAGTTGAGTAGTATGTTATGTATTTATTTGTTTGTTATTTATTGTTAATGCTGTAAATCTACAGCATTTATGTTTTCTAAATGGTTCATCAGATAAGAAAAACACACTCTTGTAATAAACTTTTGCGATTACTAAAACATTTGAAAACACTGTTGATATACAGTTTTATAGTCTCAACCTTTATTTTGACTTCCTTTTGGGTTCATGCCTTGATTAAGGGAATCAGACCTCCTCAGATGACCCCATCATTTGAAACCTGGAAATCATATTTTCATATTTAGCACTAGAGAGAGGAAGAAACATGTGGAAAATATACAGTTCAAAAGAACAAAGGCCTAGTGGAACTTAATAGCAATCCTTAATAGCATTGCATAACTAACACTGCATGTCAGAAGTGATTAAAAAAGTAAAGTTCTCATTCAAAATAGCCACATTTTATTGGGTAACACTGGTCACACTTGTCAACACATTCGGCAACAGATAAAATAAACAGTTATAAAGTAATTATATAGTAATAAAATAAAGTAATTTGAACAGTACACCACTGCGCCAGCGACTCCAAGGTTATGGGTTCAATTCCCATTGAAACTGCTCAGACCTGTACAGCACCCATATAATAGTGCTATATAATATAATATAATATTACTGTTTACATGTCAGGGAATATACACTGTTAAAAATTAATAATTTATCTAATCTTCGCATTTATTTGAAATAGAAATCTTTGCAACATTATAAATGCCTACACTGTCACTTTGAATAAATTTAATGTGTCTTTACTGAATAAAATTATTAATTTCTTTAAATATAAATACTACTGAACCCAAACTTCTGAGCGATACTATGCGTCAATACAGTCAGGGTATTCATGTTTAAAATGCCTATAGCCATGACTATATTTACAACATAGCAGGGCCATTTGTACCATATTGCTTAAATGGGACACAAACACGTCCACACTACCGTCCTCTCTTCCCGTTTGCTCATTAGGACATGTTGTCTCTTCAGCACCCATGCCATCTCCCCTGCATTGTCTCTGTTGGAGCTCCATCCTAAATCAGAACGGACAGATCTGGAGCAACACAATGGGCCTTATTGTTGGGCCCTGAAAGGCGAGCATGTGCTTCGCTAATGCTGCAATCACCACAGCCAACCTCCAGGACAACTTCTACATTCAGCCTTTGATTAAGGAGGCACATTTAGGCATGGATGACTTCCTCAGAGGTGCCTGGGGGTTGTGGGAAAGAGACGTGGAGCAAGTGTGGCCTTGTCTATGGCTGCTGCCGACCGGACTGACCGCAATCAGAGGTTATTAATAGTGGGCCTAATACGCTAGTTGGTTCCATGATGATGAGGACATGAGGTTACCCCAGTTAATTTGGATGGGACAGGAGGTGTTTGAGGGATTTCCTCAGAGTTGAGAGATCTTACATAAGTTTCATACCTCAGATCAAGTGGTTTCAAGAGCCCAAAGACCGTGTGGAATGAGGGTGTATGTTTAGGATAACAGGTGGTACTTGCACAAGCTTCAAACTTGTTCTTGTGGCTAAAAAGACAAGTGTTTGGCCTCATTCCATATCTTCTGTCAGCCAAACCACACTCTTCAGGAGTCCCTTGTATTTTTTTTTTATCAGCATGCAGACCAGAGGCAGTTTTTTTAGGCATTCCTGGTTCACTGGTGCACTAGACATAGAATAAAAAGAATAAATAAAAGAAAAAGGTTAACATCTTTGTATTATCTATCTATCTATCTAGTAAACAAACACGGTTTACTCAGGCCAGGGACAAGAGCGTCTTTCTGGAAGCCTCATGTGATTGAGGAATGTTTACTCTGCCACAAGCGTTCTGAAAATCAAAGTGACCACAAAATGAAACATGGGCAGATCAGATGACACAGTTATCAGTTATGGACGTTAATAGTGTAGAATCGCTCTATTCATAGATGCAAATTAGACTAACTGGTTTGCATTTATCCTTACCGTAGAGTTTTATATTGAGCTCGAGTTTCTGCTCAGTGTGTTTACCCTGATGAAAACACCAGTATTATGAAAAACACCTGGTTTATGCTGATCTGGTGATGGTGGAACAGCACAGAGAAGCTTAACTGGTGAAGAGTCAACCAGCTTTCTGAAGAAGCTGGATGATTAGGGTAACCTGTTTAGATATCTAATACTGGAGACTGGCATCTAAAACATAACATATGCTGGTGCTCAACTATGCTGGTCTTTACAGGACAGCCAAGATCCCCTGCTGTTTCCTCCCCCCAATCAGATGTTCTAGATGTGGCCAGAATTACACTCCTGATGTATTACCACAAACATATTTGTGGTAAAATAATAAAAGAAGTTTTTATGGCTGAACAAAACATTAAAAAGCACACCAGCTGATCTACAGATGCATTTAGCAAGCTAAAACAGAGAGAAAACAAGAAAAGCACTGTGAGCAAAACATTATGAGTAGAACACATCTGTCATGGGGGGAAAAAATAAATTAAAGGATCCATTTTGCCTAAATGAGCAAGGACTTAATGGTCAGACTCAAAGGAGTTTGTCTATGTCATATCACAACACTTTTTACAGCTCATTTGAGCCGCTCGGTTCCTTCATTTAATAGCCCCATATGCTTACAGCAGTCGCTTAAATGAGTCCAAATGTGGTGAGTTAACCTGCTCCTCTGTGATTTCTCTCGTGGGAAATCAGGATCCCTGTAACCTGTGGAAATGCAGTCTGTTCCCACGCTCACTTGTATGAGTTTGGCAAACTCACATACACTAAGAGCTGACCAGCCTCCTCTGGCTCAGAAAGACTTCCACCTAAATCTAATCATACCACGAGACTGTGCCCATTATACACTAGTGTTCAAAAGTTTGGGGTCAGGATTTTTTTTTTGTTTTGTTTGTTTGTTAAATTTGTTTGTTCATTAAATTGATCAAAACTGACAGTAAATGCATTCATAATATTATGAAAAAGATTTATATTTCAAATAAATGCTGTTCTTTTGAACTTTCTATTCAGCAAAGAATCCTGAATAATAAAAAAAATGTATCTCAATTTCCACACAAATACAAACTGTTTTTACATTGATAATAATAGGAAATAAGCAGCAAATCGCATATCAGAATGATTTATGAAGGATCATGTGACACTGAAGACTGGAGAAATGATGCTGAAAATTAAGCTTTGCCTAAAAATATATTGCAATATATCACAGTTTAACGTGGTAATTATTACAGTTTTTACTGTATTTTTGTTCAGATAAATGCAGCCTTGGTGACTTCTTTTTAAAACTTTTGAATGGTATTATACATAAATGAATATTCTAGGTTCAGTACAAATGGCATAATGTCGATTACCACAAAAAATGTGGTTAGAGAGCAGCACAAACAATGAAAGTAAATGTGGCTTATTTGTGGAGAATTGAAAAGCAGAGATGTGGCACTTATTTTATTGAAAAATATATAACATTCAATTATGGCTGTTTTATAGGTTTTAGGCCTTATATTGTCAAGCCAACAAAGCTGTAAAACTGGATGTGTCTTTACACAGAAAAGCAATTTTTACACTAAAATTGTTCATGTTGTTCATGTTTTGTGGCTGTACTATTTATTTCATTGTTTAAGGATGAAAGTGCCTCACTAACCCAAATCTTTTCATAGAAAAGGAAAGACAAGTGGTCATTTTATTTAACATCGTGCCGAAAAATGCTGTCGATTGAGCTTAACTTGTACTGAACCCCTGAAATCATCCTGTAATGTTTCTAAGAATAGAGAGAACATTCACTGAGACTCTGGGTAGTTTTTCATTCGATACTGTCCCGGAGAGATGGGGTGCGATAATGTTAAGTGGACAAAACCTAAACAAGAGGGGTCCTGTTTAACTAAAGGGTCGGGCCATGCCTGCTCTGCCTCTCAAAGCCTTTTAAAGGGCCTTACTGAAGGCTGTCAGGTCGTATTGAGCAGACTGAATGCTGGGACGGCCGCCGGTGTCCACCCCCTAGAAGAGAGCAGGTCTGTGACCCCGGTAGGTGGATATATGGGCTGGCGTGTTTACTACTGACCCTGGGAATGAGCCAGTCTTACAGAGAGACAAGTAGAGCAGAAGATTCAGTCAGCTGACCAGGGCAGCACGTCTAGAGAGGGCGGGGGACGGGGGTCTGTGCATGTGTGTTTGTGTATGTAATGAGAGGGGGGCAGCTGATAGCAGACAGACTAAATCTGTGTTTAACAGGTGGTGGTCTGGGTATCGTGTGGCGTTTTTGACCCTACCCATGCACACTGGCAGTATAATTAATTCAGGAAAGATTCTATCTAACTCTATATCTATCTCTTTAGTATATCTATTGTTTCCTCTTGACAGGCACAAGATTATATTAGAAACTAAATGGAAATGCTTTGAGAGAAAATCTGAAATTAAACACTGAAAAACACTCAGACTTGCCATTATAGTTTTCAAAAGTCAGAAATTTTTATATAAACTCAGACCAAATTGTCTGAGGTGTAATGTTTTCATTTTATAGCTCCTATATCCAATAGCTCTTGTATGTAAAATAAATAGGCTACACTAGCATTAAAAAGATTGGGGACAGTAAGATTATTTCTTCTGAAAGAAATTAATACTTTTATTAAACAAGAATGGTTTAAAATTGAACAAAAGTGACATTAAAGACTTTTTAAAGTAAAGCATTTATTGTGTTTTTGGAACAATGTCAAATAAATGCTGTTGTGTTGAGCTTAAAGAATCCTGAAAAAAAAATTATGAATATAAAAAATACATTTTTAAGCAGTACAACTGTTTTCAACATTGATAATACTAATAAATGTTTCTTGAGCAGCAAATCAGCATTTTACATTTACATGTATTCATTTAGCAGATGCTTTTATCCAAAGCGACTTACAATTGTGGAATACATCAAGCGATTCATCTTTTAAAATGATTTCTGGAGGATCACGTGACACTGAAGACTGGAGTAAAGATTCTGACAATTCAGCTTCGTATCACAGGAATACATTACGTTTTAAAATATATTTAAATAGAAAACAGTTATTTTAAATTCTAATAATATTTCACAATATTGCTGCTTTTAATGGATTTTTGATCAAATAAATGCAGCCTTGGAGAGCACAAGAGACTTTTCAAATTTAAAAGAAATTTGTAAGAAATCTTTCTGACCCCACATTTTTTAACAGTAATGGCAGTAATTGTTAGTGCCTGGATAATTCAGAGTGGTATGTATTTATAATTCATTTATTTTTCTTTCAGATTAATTGAGAACGGTCCATTAAATATATCCACTAAAAAACATCTTATGTAATCAATTGGATTCAAGGAAGAATGAATCTGGATCAAGATGAACGAAATGAAATAAGCCTGAACTGAATTATAATCAGATTTATGGCTGATTACTGAAAGAGTGCTGACAGTATAAATTTACAGCCTCACAAAGCAAATTACCCAAAAAAGCCTCAAAATATGAGTCATCACATTACGTTCCCGTGACGTAAGAATTTAGGCGGATGAGTGAAGGAATAGAAACCCATGTTAAGGCAGTTTGTCTTTGGTGATTATTGTGGCCTGGTTCCCTTTGTGTTGTGTACCCAGCATATGTCTCACATGGCTGTAAAGTCATTTAACAACTTCACAGTCACATCTGCTTCACATTGAAAGGACGCAATTCCTCCGGCCCCCCATGGACCACCACATAAAAGCCATCCTACTCTATTGCATCTGTACATGGGCCATATGAAGGCTTTTCTTTGCGCTGACAATCTTAAAACTGCTTTACAAGACACAGACTAAAGATTATCTGCTGGAACCATGAGTCTTGTTTCATTAATGTGTTTTTCTTTATTCTTTTCTTCAGTGAATTGAACCCATAACAGTCAAACTTCAGTAAATCAGTCACCAAAATGTGGACAAAGACACCACAAGGGACTGAAACCTGAGATGCTGGCTGCGAAGTGAGAAATAAAAGCAGCCAAAACTGTGAAATCCAAAATGGATTATAAGAGAAGTGTATTATTACAGATTGGCTAGATTACTGACCTTGAATGCTTGTCCCATCTGTCATGGTTTCTCTTCCTCTGTGCACAGTGATGGAACAGCAGCAGGGTTGAGGGTCCAGGCATTACACTCAAATGTTTGGGCCTCTCTTGATGGGGAAAATTAGTCAAACAGGGCTTCAAAAGCTCTAGCGGTTACTGTACCAGAGACAGATTGACTCCATGGGGCCACTGGTCCGCCCGAGCCCTTGAGGGAAGGGAAGTCAGGGGGTCGTAAAGGCAGGTTCACTGGGAAGCAGATCAGGTATCGGGCTAGTGCGAGGCCCAGGACCTTTATGAGCTCTTGGGTACTCGGGCAGCTCATAATGACACTGAGGCGCCTGAGACCAGCTCTACCTGCAGACAGCTCTACTACAAACCAAAGCATGGGAAGAGACAGAGCTCACAATAAATGTGATGTATCACAAAGTGAGAGCTTGGATAAAAACAAAACATGACTATGAAAAAGGATCCTGCCCCTCTTAATGTGTGTGATATTTCTTATGAGGTGACTGTAACACTAATATGAAGAATGGCCCCATTTTTCGCATAAGCTCATATGTATTTTCTATAATAACAAAGATTGCCTTATTATTACATATAGAATTTCTTTTTTTTTTTTTATAGTTTTTAAATTATTTTATATAAGCAATAACAGATACTTCAAATGTGCTAAAGCAGCTCGAAACCAACAACACAAACATTGGAGAGGTTAGAACTGTGTAAATGAGTCTCTCTTCTGAGAAAAATAATTGTCAAGGAGGTCCACCAAACATCAACTTACCATCTTTATCCGAAACTAAAAAGGCAGCCGTCAGAGAAGGCCACTGACCTTGAGGTAACTGTTCCCACAGTTTGCACGTTATTTTGAGGAAAAACATGTAATTTCCAGTCTTACTGTGTGAAAAAAGAGCAGTAAATACATTTCTGAGGTATTTTAATGTTCCCACTCTTGCAATGGATTTAAGAAAAAAAAAAAAAAAAAAAAAAAAGACTTGGTAATGTGGCATGTCACACACAAACCCAAAACACAAATTCCAAACACAATTAATTTAGCAATGAGCTCCTGTTATTTGGTCTGCTACAACTAGTAAGTACAATTTTTATTTTTGTTTAACAACAGTATTTTTAAAATACACACTACCATTCAAAATTGTGGAGTCAGTAAGTTTCTTATGTTTTTGAAAGAAGCCTCTTATGCTTACCAGTGCTGCATTTGCTTGATGAAAAATACAGTCAAATGATAACATTGTGAAATATTATTACAACTTTAAATAACCGTTTTCAGTTTCAATAAGCTTCAGCATCATTAATCCAGTCTTCAGTGTCACATGATCCTTCAGAATTCAGTCTAATACCGGTATATTGATTTGGCGAATGTTGAAAACATTTATGCTGCTTAATATTTTTGTGGAATTTTTTTTTCAGGATTCTTTGACAATATAAAGTTATAGAAAGTTAAAAACAAACAAACAAACAAAAAAAAAACAATAGAAAGTTAAATATACAGTTAGACAGAACACCATTTATTTAAAATATAAATATTTGTAAAATTTTAAATGTCCTCACTGTCACTTTTGATCATTTTAATGTCTTTAATGAATCAAAAAAAAAAATAAATAAACAAAATAAATAATAATTAAAAAAATATGTAGTAAAAAAAAAAGTGAAAGATTAATAAATGAAATAAAATGGTGTATGCTTATCATGTAAATTTAACAGGTAACCAGTTACTTACACAAAAAAAATGCAATGTTATTATATTACTGGATGCATTACCCCCAAGACTGATGAGTCATTGACTAATTCCTCTGATGTCTGTAATATTATTTTTGCAAAGCACCGGTGAATCAGGGATTACTGCGGAAGCTAGAAAACTACACGTTATCTAACATTGAAAACATCCACTGCCTTGCTAAGTCTGATGAGACTGAAAAATTTAGGGCAAATGAGCTCATCAGCCAGTCCTATCAGTCAGTGCTATTTTTCCCACGTCTCACGCCTCTCCCTTGGTGGGTAAACTGCGATTAGCATCACACACACATACAAAGAGAGTCTCAGCGTTTTCCCAGCACACTCACTCTCTCCTGCTCAGCACTTTGTGAGAGGTCCCCGTGAGATTCTCACACAGCAGTGCTCTCTGTCATCCTACCCCTTCACAGCCACTCTCTCTCTCTCTCCCTTATGTTTGCCTACAGTATCGCTTCCCAATGGCTTCATTCTTCCCCTTGTGCCACATTGGTGGATGGCGTCCCCTGTGACCACACAGATACTTCACATCACAAAGCCCATCCGAAACTCAAAGTAGCTGGCATGAGAGAAAAACAAGAAGAACACAACAAACAAACAAAATCAAGCAGTCTCGACTCTGTTAATTGGTACAGTCCCGGGACACTGTTCTCACTGCTGTTGCAGATCCACCCCCACGTCCTCACAGAAACTACAGCCCCAATTAATATACAGTGGATCTTCTCAGTCTCACAGGGCTATAAGGCAGTCACTCATTAGCAGGTACTCAGGATAATAGGCCTGGGTCAAAGGGGAAGTTATGGGAAGAGAGTGGAATTGGAGGAGGGGTGGAAGTACGACAGGTCTGGGGGTTCAACAGTTATGCAAATGAGCCAGTCCAGACAACAGGACAGTACAGACACCAATTAGCACAATAGGCTAGTCTCAGTTATTCTGGGCTGTTAGATGTCATACTGTTTTATGAGCCAAGCAATAAAACAGACGCCCAAAAACACAGAGACTGTGTTACCCTCTTGGGATCTGCAGTTTTAGAAACTATAGCATGACTTGGCAACATGTGGTTCTTGTTAGGGGGACAAATAGACATGAAAACAAACAGATCAAGAATTCATTTTGGAGCCTGTTGCAGTTAATGAGAGTCTACAGGGGTTTTGTGTTTGAAGTTGTCGTTCACTTACCAGTGCTGAGGCTTTTGACGCGTTGGGCAATTACTTTCGCACTTGTAGGCATGACTCGTGTGGCCTTCATCATCAACCTGAAATGGTGTTTTATGGTGTTTAACTTCCACACGCCCATGCCACACACCAGTTTAGTGCGACGTCTTCCCATCCCAAACCCTGTGCTGGACTTTCACACCAAACTGTAGGATTGACACCATGTTCAACACTCATAATCGAGCTACAGAAGGGTTTAAGTCGAGCTACAGTCTTCATGTGTCTGTTCAAGTATACATGACGCAGTTTGTAACCAAATACATTAGGGATTAAATACACGTCACACATCATTTGTTTTTTAGAGCTAGAAAACAATGACAAAGCCAACTGTAGGCAAAAAAAAAAAAAAATGTATACATGCTGAACAAGGTCAAGCTACAATCGCATGATCTTGGTCTGTTATTCTGATTTGTAAAAAATACTGCAATTGACTGATATGACTAAAGGCTGGAATCCACTTCACAACTTTTGCCCAGATTTGTCTCCGCATTTACTGTCTGGAAGACAATAGTTGCCAAAATTTAGAACCAGTCGACGAATTATGGGCAGACAGATTTCACCGATTTCATCACAGATGATGGGCACAGACTCTGATTTTCTTAGCTTCAGATTATAAATCTGTCCAGTCAGAGATCATCAAACATATTTGATATTTTGAGACATTTTAGGCTCTAAACAAGATATTGTTTACATTTGTCATTATCTTCTAGCAATCTTCTAGTTTATGTGACATCAATGTAGTAAGAATTACTGTTTCAGTCTGACTGAAATCTGACATTTCAAATTACATGTAAACACATTTAATGAGGCTAACTATGTTAAACAACACAAATACACCACAGTTCCCCTGAGCACTATTCATCCAGGTCAAAATTTAAATATCAACAGTAGCTTATCTCTCCATTAATTACCATTGAAAGCACCAGGAGATCCACATAATGAGATCTCTTGATATTCTCCTAGAGGAGCCATCTCAACATTCCCAAATGCCATTTAGCATTCAAATACCCAAAATAGGCAGGAGAAAAGGTAATTCACCTCAACAGCGGTCACCCCACCCAAAACCCATAGCTGCAATATCCCATTGTTTTCAATGAGAACAAAGGAAACTGTTCAGCATTTCAGTACCCGATACCCCAGGCCATTTTAAGCTACTTGCTACATTGCAACTGTACAGAATACCAACCATTTAAGGAATAATCAATATATATATCTCACAGAGATGCAAATGTGGTCACAACAGCATCATTGCATAGACCAGATCGGAAGAGTCATGGGAGAGGAATGAGATCAATGAACCCAATTACATGTGGTTACATCATAACAACTGGCAGCGTTCTCAAAACCCAAAGGTGGGGAAACCCGACAACTTTAAACCCACTCGTATTTGTGGCTGGAATGCGATGGGAGCTTCTAGCAACAGGCCTATTGGCATGCAGCGAGCCATTAGAATGAGAATAGAGGCCTGATGAGAGAGACCTACAGTAGTGCTTTAGAGCTTAATGGGCTCCGGGCAGCACAGAAACATGTCTCAGTTTTCAGTGGTTGGCTCATTGTCCCGCTCAGCAAGGTAGTGGCAGGCCACAAAAGGGAAGGGTATAGGTTGAAGAGAACTCTTTCAAAGAGGCTGAGTGATCCAGAGCCTGATTCACCCACAAACAGCAGCGTCCTTGTCCCAGCTCCACTGTTCCAGCACTATACAAAGAGAGCCAAGCGGCTCCTTTCCCATCGTTACACCTCCCACTTCTTCCTCAAACTGTAATCAGCTACAAAATGTTACTGCTGAAAGGTTGGGGAGATGATTTGCTTCTGCTTGAATATAAATCTCACATATGGTTCCAATGCTGCTCAAAACTGCAGTTCTAATGCAGTAAATTATGTAGATGAATGAGCAGTTAATTAATCTTTTCCTTGTGACTGCATGGTGTTCTGTGTCAGGGGGATATTTAACATCACTCCTCACTACATTACATACATTGAGCATTTGTGGCTGAGGACAAGCCTGGACTAGCCAGGGGTGCAATCTGACCCCCCACTGCTACAGAAAGGCCATTTAATCCATTGCTAAATTTCCCATAATCCATTTGACATGGTGGAAACAAAGCACAAGTTACAGCAACAACAGCTGGCACTGTGACACAGACCCTGGCGTCCAACATCTGCAAAGTACGACAGTCCAACTATCCGCAATTCTCAGAATAACAAAATTAAGTCTCTTCTGAAGAATTGTAGGATCTGGAGAGAATGACGAGCAAATCAAAAGCTTGGATGAGCCCTGAGAAAACAGACAATGTTTATTTGTGAAAGTTGCAAAAAAAATAGAGGCGCAAACCCAAGTCATCCAAGTGCATTTTCCTGTTCACGAATATTTATTCCAAAGCTGAAATGCGCTGTGTGAGAGAAGGACATAGTGTAGAAAAGGGGCAGTGGCAGAAGCCAATAGCTCTGTTTATTCTCCCAGCATGGCTGTGCTAGCATTGATAGGATTACAGGTCACACCAGAAGTGAGAGCCAGGGGACTCCGCGGCCCCTCAGAAGCTGCATTATGTTTCCCTGCTTGGGATGCAACCGTAGAGGATATGCGCTGCAGGATTTATAGCCCAAAAAAGACAAATAAATAAAGACGGTTTTCCCTTCATCTGGCTATAGCACATAGATACTTTTTCCATCAACTGAAATAGATTTTACCCAGATGGGACGAATATAGTTTCATTACCGCTGTGCACTTACACCATAGGAATATCATCCAGGGCCATCACTGTCTGGAATCCCATTTCATCCAAGAGCTTTGGAGAAAGAAAAAACAGAGACCTGGAAAACAAGAAAGAATGAAACAAGACAGTAAGACATTAAAGCTCCAAGGACAGATTCGAACTTGGCAGGACTTGGTGCTTGCATAATTTAATCGAACATTTCACAGATCCCCATTAAATATGTCAAACGACTTTGACTGCTTCTCAAAGAGCTATTTTTTCCCTTTTAGTTGAGGAAAGAGATGACTGTATTGTATTCGATATTTGAAAGTTCTGTTTCGTAGCTGGCCAAAAGGAAGAAATTATCCCCAAAAAAATCAAATAGACCACCGAAAGATGTACTACAAGACACATACTGTAACTCCAGATGATTGTAATACAGTTAAATGCTCCATTATGTGGATCAGAATAATAAACAGGAGACTGTAGGCTGACAGACAACCACTAACCATCCCACTATATCCTTGTATATGCCCATTTTACAAGGATACAGTGGGACGCCACATAGCCGTCATCCTCTCATACAGCTGTTGTGAATTTAACCTCCATCTTCAAAGAATCTGTCCAATGGTTGGAGGGTAAGGAAAAGACAGAGATGAATAAAAATAAATATGGAACGGATGAAGGAAGGATGTGCCTTTATCAACATGATGGCATTCTACCACTCCGAACAGACCGCTCTCATTACCCAGAGTATCTGTGTTTGTAGTTGTGGTGCATCGAGGGTATTAAGATCAAAGCGAGTCAGTTTGCATCTAGGGAACTGTTTAAACTGAACGGTCAGATAAGACAGCTCTGTCCTCAAATACAGCTAACATGCTGAAATTGCTTTGTTTACCCTACGCAAACATTCAAATCCCAAAACAAACAGTTGCGCCAAGCCTTGAGCTTGAGTTTTGGCAGGCGGGAAAAGGGGATGTTCAGACAGGGCACGTCCAGTCTCATTTAGCAAGGATGCCAGCCACACGCATTGAAATGTTGCACCTCGGCCTTTGTACTACACACATTAAAGTGACTCTATAAATAGCATAGCAGTAATCATATCCATTCCTCTGAGATTCTCCATCATCCCGCTCCAGATGCCACGGCGGGACAGCGGGAATGGGGTTGCGTTTATTAGCAGGATCGCTGGGCATTCTTGTGGGGAAGTGGGTTGTGCTTGGATGGGAGATTTCATTTAATTGGAATTCGGCGGTAACATCTTCAGATGGGGAAGGATCCGGGATGTGGTATGGAGGGCAGACGGGGGAGCCTTTTTTTCTTGAGAATGAAAGAGAGGTTGGAAGAAAAGAAACTTTTTTTTTTCCCTTTTTTGTTATCCGTCAGAGGTGGAGGAGGGGGAATGGGGTGACTGGCATGAATCTGGGATATAAGCGGAACTTTTGCATTGTGTGTGGTTTAGTCCTGCTTTTTGTTGCACAGATTGTCTGAGGCGTCTGACAAGGGGCCTGCCAAAGTGTTCCTCCATTCCAGAGTAAAAAAGGGTGCTGATCTTAAAAAAGAACAGAGGCCGGGGGAGGTTGACCCCTCTGCCTGGTTTCTTATACACGTTTTAACACATTTTTTTGTTGGCTGCTTCAAAAGATTAACAAAAGATGCTGTATGTCTGTTAGCAGCAATGAAAATTTTGAAGCTTTGCGCTTTGTCTTGGACCTCTAGAATTTCTGAAGGAGCACAACTTTTTGTTAAGTTCTTAATGATATGTTCCAAATGACCATTTCTTGAGTGTTAATTATCTCTGTTATCAAAAAACCCAAGAACATCTCAGCTGTTCAGCTTGACTTGGAAGTGAGGACTTAAATGTAGTGTCTGACTGCTGCTTGTTTTGAAAGCAAGCTGTTGAGAGGGCTAGAAGTAGGATGTGAAGCATTTAAGTCTGTCACCAGCAGTTGGCGAGCTGTCAGCTGGAAGTCATGGCCAGGGTCGTGCTCCCAGATCTACAGGCTCTTCACCGCACAAGAGGCGCCATTTTAAAGCAAGCATAAGGAACATGCGGTTGTTTGAAGGCCTCACGAGGTCAGCTGCCGTGGATTGACTGGAGCGCACCATCATTATGAGCTTGATTTGAATGTTGACATTGAGAAATGGCTGGTGCTTGATGTGATCCAGGTCGTCTATAGAAGACGTCCTATATCAGTAGTCTTATTTTCAGAGGTAAATCTAAGGCAATAATAATAATAATAATAATTAAAAAAAAATACATTAACAAACTGATTTCTGTTTGTGGAACAATTTTTGCATTGTGACTGTCAGATTCTTGTAAAAAGTTTTCAAATCATGTTTTAAAAATACATATTTCATCTATTTAACAATAATTATTGTCATATTTACTTTTTAATGAGTTTTTAAGTAATAAATAATCAAATTTAAAGTGGTTCAATGTGTAATAAACTCAACTTAAGCTGTAATTGACTAAGACAGCAATGAACTTTGTAGTTCTTAGCCTTTAATCAATTACATCTTCTTCATGCAAAAAAGGCCAGAGAAATGTTCAAATCTACACTTTCTCTCTCTCTCTCTATCACACACACACACACAGATTTTTAGTGGGAAATATGACCCAATTAATGTATTCAGTATAGAACTAGGCTATATGCTTACAGAGACATGTTAAAATGAATTAAATCTGTGCTACATTTTTATTTATTTATTTTTTTACAAATAATAACAAAAAAGCTAATAAAAAATAAAGAAAAAATAAATTAATTAATAAACGAATGTTGTTTCCACTTAAAACTGATACACAAATTTGCACAATTATTTTGAGCCCTGCTCCTGATAATGGAAAACATGCCATTAAGAGTGATTATAGCGCATGCATATATAGTTTGTTTTATAAGCACATGTACTTTGAAAATGTTTACGTCTGTTTGTGCTCTTCACCCTCCCCCCTTTGTCCCTCGCCTGCTGTCCTTTAACGCGTCCTCCCGTTGACAGTCTCTCTGCGGTTCCCACAGCACAATAGCCATCAATGCCCCGCCCACTGGGCGTGACCACTGCTTTGGGCAGTTTATAAAAAACCCTTCGAGTTACAATGAGGAGACTCTCTCAGCGCTACTATGTTGCAGTCGGATGACACGCTTGTTTTTTAGAGTAGGCTATTGGAGGGAAGTTTAGGTTAATGCTGTGTAGATCACAAAGAGAGCGTCCTTCTCTTAGAGTTTAATGAACATGTCAAAAACGTACGGCAGGAAAGCTGTGCTCTCCCTCGCGGGGGCGACCGTCACCTGTCTGGGGCTGCTGTTATTTCTGTCGCAGCATCAGCGGACTCCGATGGACGGGATGCAGAACAAGAGTGAGGTCGGCTTGCGCTCGCTCCAGAGTCTGGGGGAATCAGAGGCTGATGATGGAGCCCAGCCTGAGCAGAATGGAAAGAAAGGATTCTCTGCCTATTTTTCCAAGCTGACCCGCAGCAGGAGGGAAGCGGATAAGCCCACCGAAGCGTCCGGAGCGACGACAGACGCGCCGCCGGCTGAGGACATCAGCGCGGATGACATCTTCATCGCAGTGAAGACCACTAAGAAGTTTCACCGGTCCAGACTGGATCTACTGCTGGACACCTGGATATCCAGAAACAAGCAGCAGGTATGTCCGTTTACGCGTCTACAAACTGTTTGCATGACTTGTTGCACACTTTGGTTAGGCTACATATTTTTTTCCATCCGGAAACTTTGAAACAAAGGGGATGTTTTTTCGTGATTTTAATGATAAATGGTGGGCACTGTCTTTCCGTGACCACCATGCCCTACTTTATGACACATTTAGTTATGAAATTAGTTCATATTCATATTCTTCGGAGTGTTTGAAATCCAGTTACAGTATGCATTACTGCCTTTATTAAAATATAACTTAAATCGTTTTAATTGGAGATGGATCAGTATTGCTTTTCAAGACCAATACAGATTATGTTTGTTTAATTGGCCGATAACAAATAGATACATTTAAATGTGCTTAAATATTTTATTATTCATTAATACAATTTCACACATGCATTGTTTTCAGTCTAAATGGTTGCAAGTTTTTGTCCTCTTACATTAAGTCACTTTACCTGTGAACATTGTTGTTTCCTGTTGAACATAGTGGTATATAGGTGTTCCTCTTTAGAGACCCTTTGAATGATTGCATTTATTAGTATACATGTTAATAAAGAACTGTATTAACAAATAAATAAGTAAACAAATGTGTGAATAACAGTAAAACAATAAATAAATAAAAGTTGGTCAAACCTATCATCAACCAATCTTTAGTATTAATATCTGCAAGCAGGACCACAAAACAAATTCAAATATTGTACATTGTTATTAAGGGACCAAAAATCCATTTATATCTGCCTGGCATATTAAAAAAACATTATTAAACTCAGATTCATAGTGCTGTCTGTAGCAAATGCTGTGTTGCTCACAGTGTGATGGGTGGCTGTAAGTTCCCCCCTTTCTCCCCTCCTGCTCCATTGTTTGGGGTGTCCCCGTGAATACGCCAGGGCTAAGGATGCATCACAGCAGCAGCTTCAGAGCTGTCCCCTTCTCAGCACTAACAAAGCGTCTTTCTGAAGGGGGAAAGAAAAGCTTTGCCAGCCCCTTGTCTCCCACTCTCCATGGGAACAGGGGATCTGGAGCAGAGGCTGGGTCAAACTACCCAAGCGGTGGGAAAAGAGAGTCTTCGTTATGGAGATGCTGGGGGGCACAAAGGGACAGCATCTATAGGCAAGGGAAGGCTTTTCAGCAGCATGCCGAGTGGCTCACAGTATGAAAATACAGCTCTGAGAAACAGGCCTCTTTTGCAGCCAGCACAAAAGCACTCTCGGCATTTCGACAGCAGCGAGCGCAGAGCAGTCAAAGTGATTTTATCCACCACCTAGAGTAGTTGCTCATACATTTTGCAAAAGTCAGTTTAATTTGCCTCGGGGCTCTGTCACAATCAGTTTCCCTCACAACTTAGACAAGAGGGGTTTTATTATTGTCATTTGAATATGACACAGCCATAGCAACACTTTTAGATGCCTGCAGCGTCTCAGTACAAAGAACATTATGTTTGTGATGTTTCTGTGAATATCAAAGCGTGTGGAAAGTGGAAATTTACATCAGACCACTTTAGCCTCTGTACTCGTTCAGTCAGCTCGGATTTCTCTTTCACTATCCAGCTAAACTGATATGACCACTACAGGCTATAGGCGAGACTGAAAGCTAAGGCTAAGTTTGCTCAGTACAGGAGTTGATGGAAGTTAACCCACAGCAGAGAGAGTTAACAGCAGGGATTAATAGCAGCAGCTGGTGGGGAGCAGCGCAGACATAAAAGACCAGTGCAGCCCAGAATATAAGGGGGAGTTCCTGGAGAATGAGTGCCAGGTGGCTGGGTCTCAAAGAACAAAAGATGGCTCTAATGCCAACTATATGAATCCTCACATTCTCAACATGTGCACACGGAGAGCCGCTCTCAAATTATTTCTACATTCATCCGTGCAACACCTGAGTACGTTAAATCCCAGTTATTGTCATCTGAACGGCCGGGGATTATCCCAAGGACTCCGGTGTACCGTTTGGCCGCTTGCCACAATGGCTGGCACCAGACAAGTGTTTCAGCGGGCCAGACATTGTTAGACCCACAGCATGGGAACTTTGTCACATATGTCAAGTGAGATGAAGCATGACCGACACTGTGAACGTGTTCATAGGGGCTCGAAACTTGTGTAGGAAGGAGCTTTCCAACCCGCTTACCTACTTCAGGTGCTGCCTTGACGGGTGATGAACAGCTCGCTGTCTTGGGCTGTTTACATGTAAACACTGAGAATAGATCCAATCTGTGCCTGCTGTTGACACTCATGGCAGCCTGTGGCTCATCTTGGTGGGAAACTGTCTTGTCTTTGTTTAGAGTTAGTCACGGTCAGCTAGAAGCTCCCCTAGCTTAGTTAATACACTGGAATTATCAGAATTTTTCTAAGAGAATGAAATCCTAGAGCTCTGTTGCTTTCTGAGCACTTGTTTCTAATTATTAAAAGCATGCTTTGTAATTGTCTTGACTTGATGAGTCAAGACTCTTGAATAGTGTTATTCTTTTCAGCCAGATCTGCTCCATTTTGAATTGTTCACGCTGCAGCTTCTGGCTTCCGCTGTTTCTCTAAATTTCCCCCCTGGAACAATGCAGCTTCCCCAGCGAGAGAAATTCACAACAATGAGAGAACAGCCTGTGCCGCGGCTGCAGTATCCGGTGTCCAGTTACACAGAATGCCATTCAGATCAAATGCACACTTGCTCGACGCAAATTAAGTGCCATGACCAACCTCATTATCTCTATCTGAAATACTTAACTGCATAACTACTCACTGTTTGTGGCAGTAGCTTCTTTGGGTTGAAGACAGGACACTGAAAGCAGTGCAGATCTGTTGTGGCACGAGTCTGTGCAAGTTTCTGGTCTCTGATTGGCACAGGTAGAGGGAGCAGGGCTGTTTGGTGTTTAATAGAGGGAGTAACATCTCTCTACTTCCTTCCCGGGTAGAAGGAGACAGACAGCCAGGCTCCACGCTCAGCCTGCCCTATGCCAGACCTTCCTTTGGCAGGGTGGGAAGCCCTACCAATCTCTGCCCGCTCAAACAACCAAACCCTCATCCTTTCTTGTGTGCCGAGAACGCTGGGAAAACTGCATTTTGAAGAAAAGACTTGACATTTATGAAAGAAACCACAAAAGGGTCATTTTGGCTCACAATATCTTCAATAAAAGGGAAACTGAGAAACAAAGCCATGTGCCACGAGAGGCCTCTCTTTAGTTAACCACTGCAGCTGTATGCAAATCCAGGCAAACATATTTGGGATTTACCCAGTGACAGCTTTACCCACTCCTCATTGTCTCTGTGCATAGGGACAGTGGGAGCAGGGATGGGGGTGAGTGGCCACACACACACATTGTAATGCACTAATCAGCTCTGAGGTTTCTCTCTCTGTCAGTGCCCAGTCTGCCTTGGCAGCTGCAAGAGTGATTAGTCTGTCCTTTCAGCAGAACTCTGCGCAAACAGCGCCAGCCTCTGATCCTTTACCCGGTCCAACCGCCAGCCCTCCCTGAACAAACATCGGCCTTGGGCCTTGGCCCCAGAGTGCTGCGCTAAACATCTGCTCAGAGTTTGTTCTGCAAACCAATCAAACATTATCTGGCAATGTTTGAACATTCGAAAAAATGCGACTGTGAAAAGGGGGAATGAGTCCACGTGTGTGCGTGCTGGCATTTGAAAGGCAACAAAAAACGAATTCACTGTTGAGATAAGGATCACAAAACAGCTGAAGCTCATAAGAGAAGAGTTTTGTAGCGTAGGTGTACATGTTCAAGGCCAGTTGGGCGTGGGCAGGTTGACCTGTTCAGACACGTGGCTGTGATAAGGCGGCGGGTGGCAGGTGCTCTCTCACCTGAGGTGGAAAGCAAACAGGTTAACGGCAGTGCATGGCCAGGGGCACGCCGCCTTTTCATCAGTCTGTCTGAGGCGTGTGGCGGCGTCTTCTCAATGGCTCCTTTGAGCCGGGGCTGCCGCCTTGCACCTGCTCTATCTTATCTTCCACAATAAGCTCCTAATCCCACCCCTTCTATTTTAATGTTAACAAAACCCTGAGGGGTCAGACGTCAGTGAATGCACACTGGTGTGAATGTATATTCATCAATTGGAGTATGTCTGGGAGAATGGGACCTGGTGCTTCTTTCTTTTCTTTCAGATGACTTGGCCATTCCTTTTTGGGACATGTCTGAAGTGGATAGAGGGATGAGGAACGGAAAGACTTGGGAGGTGGTCAGGGGCAATGGAATGGGGGTGGAGTGTTGGGGCGGTGGGGGTAAGTGGGGTGGTCTGCTCCCTGCTTTGTTCTGGGCCTGGGATGCTTTGGGGTGCGGAGCAGTTGCCATGGAGAGATTGACAACAAGAACAAGGGGCCTTTATTTTGGAGGGTAGAGTTTGGCTTGTTTAACTTGCCGAGTTTTCCATGGCGTAAAACCCAGACAATGGCTCCTAATCAGTCCGCTTGGAATAAATAACTCTCCAAGACACATGATTCCAGTTTGGAACACGCCAATTCCTGTTTCGTCTTTGCTCTAGTGCAGTGATTCATTGATGAACTTGTGTGACTCCATTGATAGAGCTAACTGGGCTTTGTCTTGTTTTCGCAGACATACATCTTCACAGATGGCGAAGATGAAGAACTGAAGAAGAAAATCGGTGAGTGCAGTTTCCTCAAGCGGAAGTCACAAGACATTCCCACTTTGATATGCACATAGTTTGGACTCAGCCTTTTAATCCTCTTAAAAACTTGTGGTTAGCTAAAGGGGGCTGGACTCTTGGGGGAAGATGGTATGAGGGCACGTGCAGAGTCACCTGACCTCTTAGATAATGGGCATTTCTCAAGTGATAGACATGAGTGGAGTATTACGTGAGCATTGACAAAGTATCTGTCCTCTTGTCCACACAGGAAGCCATGCTATCAACACCAACTGCTCTGCTGCCCACAGCCGCCAGGCTCTGTCCTGCAAGATGGCTGTTGAGTATGACAAGTTCATAGAGTCTGGAAAAAAGTAAGCATTGCATGATTACAGTCACGTTGTAAATACTTGTTTTAGTGTCAAACCAAACCATATTGGATGTTCTAATGATATCTCTGTCTGGTTTAGGTGGTTCTGTCATGTGGATGATGACAACTATGTGAACGTGAAGACACTGGTGAAGTTGCTGTCGAACTACCCTCACACTCAGGACATGTACATTGGGAAACCCAGCTTGGACAGGCCGATTGAGGCCACGGAAAGACTTGGGGACAACAAGATGGTAGGTGGTCCAAAATATCCTTATATATATATATATATATATATATATATATATATATATATATATATATATATATATATATATATATATATATATATATATATATATATATATATATATATATATATATATATATATATATATATATATATATATATATATATATATATATACACACATACATACATACACTGGCTGTAAATATTAAAAGGAGAGTTAGGAATAGAAACTGATGCTTTTGTTTCTCCGTTGCAGAGACCTGTCAATTTCTGGTTTGCTACGGGAGGTGCAGGCTTCTGTATCAGCCGTGGGCTAGCTTTGAAGATGAGCCCCTGGGCAAGGTACAAAAACCTCTCAACTATCCTAATGCAGCATCTAAGAGCATATTTAATGTTTTATTTTGACTTACTGTACTATTTTTATGACAGTGGTGGCCATTTCATGAACACTGCCGAGAAGATCCGTCTTCCTGATGACTGCACCATCGGCTACATCATCGAGTCAGTTCTTGGGGTCCCTTTGACCCGAAGCAGCTTGTTCCACTCACACTTGGAGAACCTGCAACAGGTGTCCAAATCAGAAGTACACAAACAGGTGAGGAACTTGATAAAGGCACTTTTTAGTTCTGTAAAATGCAGTATAGTTGTATTAATGCAATGTTTCATATCATTTCATTTAGATTACATTGAGTTATGGAATGTTTGAAAACAAGAGGAATATCATCAACATGAAAGGGGCGTTCTCGGTTGAGGAGGACCCATCCAGGTAAGACAAGTTTTTAACACTCTAGATCACATTTGGATTTTGCTCTTATCTACATTTGCATGCATGTACAAAACTAACCTCTATTTTTTTATCCTCTCTCAGGTTTAAGTCAGTGCACTGTCTGCTGTACCCAGACACTCCGTGGTGCCCTCCTCAGGTTGCCTATTAAGGTGACCGGCTCCTCTGTTGTATCCTCGTCCCTCACTGCCTCGGTATCTGAAAGGCATGAGGGACCAGTGTGGTATTGGGCCGTGTGGCCGCTGCGTTTACTCTGCAGTGGCGCATGGCCTTCCGTGGTTATACTGGGCTGCTGTGCGGCCCGCCTTTAAACAGTTCCTTCCTGCCTGGTGCCTGAGCTTCCTGTCCAACTCAGACATTACGAAGGGCCTGGCTTTCTGAAGGACGCTTTCAGCGCCAAGCTTTGCAGGCAATCAACTGTGCTTTATGTGATTACTGTTGCTTGTGTCCCATTTGCAATTCTCATAGAATGTAACTTTCTAGTATACCCAAGCCTTTTGCCAGCTTTATATGCTTAGTTTTAAATTCTAATTAGCAAATTAGAGCATACTTTATATTTTATTCTCTCCAAATGCCGTTCAGGATGTTCTTTCCCTCAGGTTTGATTTAATGATTGAGTTCTTTAAAATATTCGGAGGAAATCAGTAACATGGGTGCTTTATTATCTAGTTCTAAAGGACTCCGGAAAAAAAAAAATGAGATGAAGGTCCACTTTTTTGCGAATTGATTTCTTTGATGTCAGTGTTATTCTAATTATTATTGCTATTAGTTTATGACATTTTGTTCTGGCAATAGGCAAATTTTCCAAATATGCTGTCAGGTTATTTTAATCTGTGGTGTATGAGGACTGAGCACTTTTCTCCCTAAATCCTCTGGGCATTTTATGGTGATTGAACTGTTATATCTTAAAGCGGTGTGAAAATGTATCAAGTGCCCAAATTTTTTAATCTTTATATTATTTAATGCCAATGCATTCACACAATCTTGGCAGATAGATATGAGATTTTTGGCATGATTTATTATTATAATTTTTTTTTAGCTTTGCTCAAAGATGTACTGAAGTGGGAGTTGCACAGCTTGGTTTAAAATACCTGTTGGTTGCTCAAGTAAAGTATCTCCTAGCAATCGCTTAATGCCGTTTACGCTTTTGAATTGGCACCAAGGCCACTGTCAACAATGTACATTGTTAAAACAGATGGCAGCTAAAGTTTAAGATGTGTTAATACCACAGATCTGAGTTCTCTGATCCTTTTTGCACAGACTGGTCTGGCTTAGAGCCACAGTTTTCCCCATTCCTTCACGGCTGCCAGTTGGACATCACTATGCCAACTATACAAAACATGTTAAGTGAGAGCTTTGCATGAGCAACAACAGTGATCCTAACAGAGTTGCAGTTTCTCTATGGGAATGACCCATATTGGGTGAGCCTGTATATTTTATTTTAAAGCAGTATTTATGTACTGTGCCATTTGTATTTGTACATAATTGTTTAGATATATGCATTTTGGTCACCTATGGATCAGACCTAGTTCTGATGATTCCTCTAAAATGTTTTTTATTGCTCTGAATTTTGCTAATGGCTGTAATTTATATTCCAGTATCTGGATTCTTTGTTCAAATGTTGTGCTCTCAGGGATCACAATCCTGATATTGTTACCATGCGCCGCCTTGGTAATTCACCATTCAGCTTTTGAATAAAGCAGCATATTCGCTAAGAAACTTTACTGCACTGTTGTTTGTTTTCTTTCAGATGACACACTACATACATATTTCAGATTTCAGGGGGTAGTTCACCTACAATTAAGACCTACAACACATACAAAACTTAAATTTTAGCCTGTTTCTAACACAAATTTATCTAATGAATAATATAGACCACAAGCCACAATGAATGTATGGCGATCGGGCACTGATGTTTGAAAACATTTCCTTCCATTCCATAATTTTCATTTTTTGTTGAACTATCCCTTTCAACAACATCTAAGGCAAACAATGAAAAGGACACACTCACTATTATAGTGCAACACAGGCGACTTGCATCAATCATTTGGAGTAAAATCAGTGCCAGACCG
Source organism: Onychostoma macrolepis (assembly GCF_012432095.1). Lineage (NCBI taxonomy): Eukaryota > Metazoa > Chordata > Actinopteri > Cypriniformes > Cyprinidae > Onychostoma > Onychostoma macrolepis. The sequence goes on along the minus strand of NC_081157.1, from coordinate 29,613,156 downwards.
CAGAGGTTCAGAGGCCAGTGTCTCTTACTCTGTCAAAACTGTTGTGAACAGTTACTGAAGCATGCAAGCAAAACAAACTCGCTCTCTCGTGGGGTTCGAGTGCTGGCACTGACCCGTTCTGTGTTGCTTGTTGTATTAATGAAACACACTTGAAAGTTTAGTCTCACTCACACGTAATTTATTATTCCACAAGAATTGCCATGGGAAAGAACATTTCCTCACTACCGGGCCTTTCAACACACTATATAGTCGTGTCATTTGAGGCCCGGAAAATATAGGGGAGAGCAAGGTAAATTGTCAATTGTCAATCATAACTGTATTACACGTTTTGTACGACACATTTGGAGATACAGAGTGGCAAGTGCTATTTATATGGAAATAGTCTGCTGTACTTCTTATTTTTTGGCCTGGTCTGGTCTAGATAGAGTAGAGTATAATGTGCATGCTCTTCATAGTCGGGAATCAGTAATACATGCAGCAAAAATGGGAAAAGCCTAGAAATGAAGCTTGATTTCTTTCTTTGGATGACTTAATACATAATGGAGACTTGAATTGCTTCAGATAAAAGAATTCCTTCACATAAACAGGAGGTCAACAACAGAGATGTTGTAAATGTTATTGCAAGACGATACAAATCCTTTTATTCCTTCAACATTAATAACAGGCTGAGGTCATATTTTGAGAACTCAACCACAAACACTAATTCCACACCCCAATGACACCATTCAATATATTTTTAAAACCACAATTTTTACATTCCAGTCAGATCACAAAGATCTTATAACAAACAATCATGTTTTTATTAAGTCACATCTGTGCCTGTTTTAATGGTGTGAGAGTTTATATTCTTAAGCCACGACTGCCTGTTTTCCCATGAGTCTGAGGGCAGAGAGGGGATTTCTGCATTCTTCAGGGTAAGTCTGAGACACAGATCACCCCAAAATCAACCACCGCAGCAAAAAGACTTCCTTCACTGATCCTGAATCATATTTCTTCCCCCAAAAACCCTCTTCAGAGACTTCACACAGTTCATATGTCATATGTGGCTGCAGATGTCAGAAACCATGTCTGCAAGAGCCGGAGCATCTGACACATATGGGTATGTGTTTGCTCCCACTGTACTGTAATAATCCAAACCTATGATTATGGGTATTCATCTTGAAGTCTGCATTCCAGGAAGCCCAACATCTTTTTGTTTAGGTTAAATACATTTACATTCAAGGTGGAGAGCGAGAATGAATTATGCAAAGCACTCAAGCAGGGCAGTCAGCCAGAGAAAGTAATCTGCCTGAAGGAAAGATAACTGCCTAAATATTACTCAGATAGTTATCAGTTAAAATAAAACCGGTGCCTTGAACCCATCCGTACACAAAACATTGCGTTTTCAGTGTGGCATATAAACAAAGCTGTCTTGTACCATAACCGAAACTACTTGCTTATGACCATAGTGAGATATTATATATATATATATATATATGTGTGTGTGTGTGTGTGTGTATATATGTGTAAGAGACATCCATGCCATTCATCAACTTGAAGGGTTTATTAATGATTTCTGCTAACCACTTAGCTGGTTGGTATGACAAACATTGCAGAACCAATTTTTAGAAACAGAATCCATTTCCGTTCTCATCCTCGTGCCAAAATCTCATTTGTAATTAAAGCAGTGAGGTCTGTTTTGACTGCTTCTGCACTGATGCGTGAAATACAGTTGGACCACACAATGTCTGGGTCCGAAAGAGACTGGAAAATGACGCTAAAATCTAAAACAAAAATCACTCAGATGATCTATAATGAAGTTAAAACACAACTGATCCCTTCCTTTGACACTTGACCTTGATGAGCTTGCGATGCCAGTTTCACCTCAGAGAGCCCAACAAAAACACTGAATGTGAAAACATCAGGCCACAAACCACATAGTGGTTTGCCAGACAAATAAATAGCTGCTTGAGCAAAGCAACCGTTGCACAGTTTCTTGGAAGGAAGATGGCAGCATTTTTATTATGAGTCAGAGGGCCCTGTTGTCCACATATCTTCACACTTCAAACCTTTTAAACTCTCGAAACTGATCACAGCAATAAACAGCAATGCACATTTATGCCCCTTTCTGTTCAAACCACATTTTTATTGAACTTTACTGATATTGTCTGTCTTTGACTAGAAATGCCCCACCCCATTCCATTCACATCCGGATGCATGTTCTATGTTTGATTAAAAAAAATGTGTTCAATGAAGTGAAAGTGCTTGCGAATTCATAGTGAAAACTTCTGTTAGATATCGATCAGACAATAATCTACAAAAATAATTCCTCTCATAAAGATGTTACTTTCACTTTAGCATTATTTAAATCTGATTTTGATATTTTCTGGAATGAAAAGTGGTGTTTGCCAGTGCAAAATTCATGGCCACAATGCAAAGGGACTGCTATGCAGTTATTAAGGTGTTCTGAGCATTTCTAGCACGTTGTTATGCTGCTATTTGTGTTCTGAACATCGCTTAGAAGCATTTTATGCTGCATTTTGTCATCAATCCAATAAAAGGTGGAGTATTCAATAAATCGGAAGCAACAGCAAAATTGCTTTTGTTAAATTTGAAAGTAAAGATTTGAGACTAGCGTGACACTCTTGTCTTCTCTCAGCTCTTTTAAGAGGCTGTAATTATAGCAGTCAGCAAGCAAGTGCCAGCTCCACAAGTTCTCCAGGCCTCCCAGCCACTAGCCAGAGCTGAAATCCCTATGAACATGTGCTCAAAGGAGCTGAGCGACTATCTCCTAATCCAGCTATCAGATATCCTCCACCAAAGAAGCTTTACCTCACGAAGAAAAAATGTCTGTTTCATGGATTCTCATGGAGTGTTATCAAGCATGTTGAGAGACGTCTCCTGGGTGTCCCATGTGCTCAACACTCATTCATTCAGCAGTTAATTTGCCTATTACTTGGACTTCCTTGGCAAAGCTGCCTTGAACTCTCACCTGGGTGACAAGAAACAGTCAAGTAATTTCAAAAGTTTTGTTCCTCATTTCATAAACCAGCACACATTTAAAATAAAACTCCAGGAGATGATGTTCTGCCAGTGGTGAGGATAAGAGTTATGTGTGATCTCATTCTGGAAAATATGATCCTTCTTTGGGCCTTTTTAGCCGCCTTTCATCAGTGTCTGGCACATATCGGCATAAATTAACACCTGACTATTTCCACTTGAAACAGAAAGTTTCACATACGTCACTAAGAACATTTCCACTGATGCTTAAGCTACTTTTACTGTTTTACTTAAAACTGCAAGTAGTTCAGCAACAATCAAAGAGCTTGAAAAAGTAATAAGCGACACAAATGATAACTAAAACATGGATGCTATAAAACTTTGTAAAAGAACATTATTGGACCCCTTTGAAAAGTCTTGTTTTTTTTTGTTTTTTTTTGGCTAAATCACGTTTTAGATAGGATGTCAACAACAGCTTAAAAATAACTGCATTTACTATGTACAGATAAGTGCAAAGGTAATATGTATTATGTTTATTGTTCTTTAATTCTAACATTATAACTTGAATTGCAGTGAAACCGTTATACAGTTGAATTTATTTATACCATAGTCCCAAAGACTTATACTATTTGTGGTGGCATATATATATGCAAATTCATTCTCTGCCAGCAGGAGGCGCTATTGGAGCGGGAGAGAGCGAGGTTTCCCCGGGAACGCTGTACACAAAGCAGCGCTCCGCTCACAAACGCTGCTTTATTAGACATTACATACAAGATGAAATGAAAATGACATCCAAAATTTTCTGAAGACAGTCTGTTTCCTTCAGAAATACAGTGATATAAAAACACCCGCACCGGGTTTCGATTTTTAAATGTGCAGTGCTCAACCAAGCATTCTCCCACCCGCCAACCATTCGAATTTCCATAGGCGGGATTTATTTTATTGATATTATAATTGACCGCTTTGTGATATCACAAATACAGGAATACAACTTAGAAGTCCAAACGAGCCGTTCGTTGTAGTTCTTGAAAAAGGATTTAAAAAAACAAAAAAAACAAAAATATCTCCCTTTGGAGTGGACTTTGAGAGTTGTAACTTTGTAGATCTTTTTATGCCCAAACATACACTGTGACACTACACACTGACTAAAATTCAAAAAGTGACAAAGCATAATAGGACCCCTTTAAAAGTTACTCCCAGCATAGTTACAGTGTTGATGGTGAGCCTAAACAGGACGTTTACCTGAAAAGAAAATGAAAGAATATTTTTATAAGTTTTTTTGACCCAGTGTTGATGTTAACTAAAAAATAAATAAATAAAATACAAATATTTTTGTTAAAGGAAACCTATTATGCCCCTTTTTACAAGATGTAATACAAGTCTCAGGTCTCCCCAAAATGTGTCTGAAGTTTCAGCTCTAAATACCCCACAGATCATTTATTATATCATTTTGAAAATGCCTATTTTGAGTGGAAGTACAAACACTCTGTTTTCATACATGTCTCTTTAAATGGAAATGAGCTGCTGCTCCCCGCCCCCTTTTCCAGAATAGGGCTGTGCCTTTACAGCTTGTACATCAGATACTCTGCTGAAAACATCTGTTTGGTTTTGATTATCATGTCTATTGCCCTGAAATCATGCATTTTAAACCATATCTGTTTAATCTTCTGATATACGGTTTTCTGAACGCACACATCTCAAGCGCGCACACAGAAAGCGGCTGTCACACGGCATGTGAGTCCTAAACTAAGTTCTCTTTCATGTCTTATTGCGCTTAAACTGTCAAATACACACAAGTTTATGTTAAAAACACACGAGTTACAAAAACAGTCGGTAACGTCTGTGAATGTAAACAGAAAGAAATCACTTGTTTATATTAGATCTGTGTGGCAGCAGCGTAACAGTAAATAAATCAATAAATCCACTGCTCTCTTGTCTCCTCTGAGGCTGGGACTTTACTCGAACACCATGGCTTGCGAAAACACAATGGCGGCACTGTGGGTGGAAACTTACAGATTAAGGGGCGGTAGAGGCTCGTTTTTCACAAACTTGTAGAAAAAGGCTTACAAATTTTTTTTACTGTTGTTCTTTTTCACGTTTTCTGGGTTGGTAGATGTACCGGGGACCCGATTATGGCACGGAAAAAGTCCCATTTTCATATGTCACCTGAAATAATGAAGTAATGCTTAAATCCTATTATTATTACTACAACGACTACTACTACGAAAAAAATATTTTATAAAAACAAATATTATAATAATAATATACAAATAATATAAAATATAACAGTTTTGAGCTTTGAGTGCAAAGGGAATCAAAATGAGAAACTGATATATTATATTATTATTTTTAATCATACACGATATAGAAATATCTTGCTAAAATCATGGTACTGAGGTTCATCCAGTGGCATAAAAATGTAGTTCTCTTCAGGCTGGAATGAGTGCATGAACTAGTTTTAGGTGAAAGTGATCTGTTGGTGATTTTTGATGCAAAGCAGGATGCAAATAAGCAGAAAATCAGTTAAACTTACAGATTTCTCTCAGGCCAGGACAGGATGGTGCTATTAACTCATAAACACGTCTAACATCTTCAGTTTGTTTAACATCCTGCAAAAAGTTTGTGACAGGACTGTAATCAATAATAACAACCAACTGTTATGACTAAAAACTCAACTGCTGCTCTCCTTGAGGTTTCAGTTTTCGCATTTCATAACGGACACAACCAAACCTCTTTTAAAAGAAATTACTCATGTTAGCTTTGACTACAGAGCTCAACTCTCTTGGCCTTTAGCACAATGCTGTTGTGGTGTAGGGCCGGTCTTCCTGCAGTTGTTCATTCTTGAGGTATTTTGGGGTATTCAGGGGCAGCGTGGTGCACTAATGTGGGCTATACCTTGTTAACTTTCTCTTGTCCCTGTGCTGTGGTAGGAAAGAACACTGAGGTATATAAATTGCAACAGTGAGGGGGAATAAAGCTGACAAAATGGGTAAGAAAAGGACGCATGGCTCAGAATAAATGGTCTTAGATGTTTCTGAATGGTGTGGGTATTAGAGAAGAGCAATGGGTGGAGTTTGAAGTTAACTGACAATCAAAGCCAGCACTGGAGGAATGACTGCTTCTCCACACTGCTCTTAAATAAAGGACAGGGAACAACAGGATTGAGCTATTCAGAGCGGCCTGCTCCTTCCTGCTGGTGGAGGATGATGTTAAAAAGAGGCAGTGGGGTGTGAGGAATGAGTATGCAGACCCCCTGAATACAGCTGCCCCTCTGTATGGCTCTGAGGAACCTGTCCTGTCACCATGACTCAAAATCTTGTCCATCAAGACGGAGTGCAAAGGGAATTTACACACACTAGAGACAGCTCTGACAGAGCATTTGACAGGTATAATGTGTTTTGATGGTGTGGAAAGAACCTAACTGACCTTCTGCCCTCATTGGTTACTGTTGCTAGGTCAAGCTTTACAGGACAACCCATAGAAATGACCTGAGATTTCTGTCAACAGTGTCATTTTAAGTAAAAGTGCTACAATTTTATTCTATATTCTTGAATGAGCTGAATTTTATGCATAATTTAGTGTTCAAAACTATTCAAATGCACAGATCATCCATAAAACAGCAACAACAATAAAAACAATGGATGGTAATAGTAAGTAGTAAGGTAGGATCAGAATCAGGTCAGTAAAGTTATTATTATTATTATTTTTCATAATTTAATGTAAGGAATAATTAATGACGGGCTGTTGAATTATTACAAAAATAATGCACACCCGAGGTGCAATGGCCACTCCGCGACCACCTCGAGTGTGTATTATTTTTCTAATAATTCGTCATCAATTTTTCCGCTTATACTATGGTTGCCACACCTCAAGACATCGATCAGACGATATATTTCAAAGGCATTTGTCCGTTTTTGTAATTAAAACGATATTGTGAGCGATTAATTTCTTCCGCATCTCATCCAACGCCTCCATTGCTAATTCCAAAATGTCATTTTAGACCTAGTAACAAGGCTTAAACCGTTGATAGCAGATTAATGCAGTTAAGTTATTAGCGAGAGAGAGAGAGAGAGAGCTTGTGTGAATTACCTGCGAGTCTGTGCTCGTCTCAAAAGTGTTCACCTAATGTCTTAATGTCTAATAACTTTCATTTTCTTCACGAACAGCGCCGTTGTTACCTCGCTTGTGAGAAGTCATAGTTTGTAAGTTGTTAAACTTACCGTTACTGATAAAATCATCAGAGTAGTGCTTACAACATTACAGTGCCTGTTAACGTGAGTGCAAACTGTATGTGTGTCTGTAAGAGAGAGAGAGCGGGAGAGAGAGAGTATGTGCTTTCCGTACATAATAAAACAATTTTGTGGTAAACATGGAAATGATCTGTCGTTTTTTTTATATTGCGTACTATATTTATTTGTTTGGCCAGTGTCATTGTGGGTTTTGGTTACTTTGCTGTTGCAAGACCTTTGAAATAACAAAAATCATTTGGCGAAGTGATAAGGACATAATGTGGTCAAGAGCTGCCTGGAACTATGTTCGCCGTGCATTTCCCTGAAAATAATTGCAAGCCTTAGAATGATCGTCAGCCAATCAGATTCAAGCATTCAATGGCCCAACTGAGGAAAAAAATAATTACAATAAATCGCGCTACCAATGGTAATTAAGGGGAGACACTGCAGGCAAAAACACTGTTTTTTTATGCACCTGTCAATTTTGAGATTTTGGGCTTTTTGGTTTATCAGACTAGTAGAACGAAAACATCCAGTTTATCTATTTGTGTCAATAGATTTCAATTACAACACATATTTTTAAAGGCCGTTTTCTCAAAATGAGTTTTTTCTTGTACACTGAGCCATAAATCTCCACTTCAGTAGCACTTACACACACCAAACTTTACATTTTTATTCCTGTCTATATCCTGAAGGTTTTTACAGAGGGATTTGTTCATATATAATTAGCTTGATTATATAAAACATTTTAATCCCCCCAAAAATTGTCAAAATATAGTGTTTTCTGTCTGTTCTAAGTATTTTCTGAATTATGCAGTGAAAAAATGAGATACCCCAAATTTTTGTACTAGAAATGTATGCAAATTAGTGCATATTTCATTAAATAATGCCTAATTGCATATTTAAACCTAATATTTTAGAAAACTTGTAATCAATCAACTAGGTAAGTAAGGCGATAACTATTAGTTAATTTTTTTTACCCTATTCACCTGCAGTGTCTCGCCTTAAAGAAACACTCCACTTTTTTTGGAAATAGGCTCATTCTCCAACTCCCCCAGAGTTAATAAGTTGAGTTTTACCGTTTTGGAATCCATTCAGCCGATCTCTGGGTCTGGCGATAGCACTTTTAGCATAGCTTAGCATAGATCATTGAATCCGATTAGACCAGTAGCATCGCGTTCAAAAATGACCAAAGAGTTTCGATATTTGTCCTATTTAAAACTTGACTCTTCTGTAGTTATATCGTGTACTAAGACCGGCGGAAAATGAAAAGTTGCGATTTTCTAGGCTGATATGATTAGGAACTATACTCTCATTCCGGCGTAATAAATCAAGGAACTTTGCTGCCGTACCATGGCCGCAGCAGGCGCAGTGATATTACGCAGCGTCTGAAAGTAGTCCCCAGCTAGGTAACTAGTTATAATATAGCTGGGGACTACTTTCCGCCGGTCTTACTACACGATATAACTACAGAAGAGTCAAGTTTTAAATAGGACAAATATCGAAACTCTTTGGTCATTTTTGAACGCGATGGTACTGGTCTAATCGGATTCAATGATCTATGCTGTTATGCTAAAGTGCTATCACCAGATCCAGAGATCAGCTGAATGGATTCCAAAACGGTAAAACTCAACTGATTAACTCTGGGGGAGTTGGAGAATGAGCCTATTTCCAAAAAAAGTGGAGTGTTCCTTTAAATCTATAACGATCGGTTAGCTCATATCACATTCATGCAACTTATTATTATTGTTATACTTTATTCTCAAATTATTAATGTTAACAACATCAGCATTGCGTGACTATGAGTATAGTGTGTATCAGAGAGGGGCACTCGAGTTAGTGACTCGGACTAACTCGGACTCGAGACGCATTTTTATAGACTTCAGACTTGACTCAGACTCGACCTGAAATGACTCCAGACTTGATTCGACTCGAGGAAAAGGACTCGTGAATATTTTAAAAGCAACTCGAGTCTTTTATCCTTAAATACTTACAGGTGCATCTCAATAAATTAGTATGTCGTGAAAAAGTTATTTCAAAAAGTGAAACTTTCATATATTTTAGATTCATTGCATGTAAAGTAAAACATTTCAAAAGTTTTTTTTTGTTTTAATTTTGATGAATCAGTTTTGATGAATGAATTTTTTTTTCAAAAATCAGTATCTCAAAATATTAGATTATTTACATTTGAGTTTCAATAAATGACCATCCTTACAGTATAAATTCCGGGTATCTCTTGTTCTTTGAAACCACAATAATGGAGAAGACTGATGACTTGGCAATGATCCAGAAGACGAACATTGACACCCTCCACAAAGAGGGTAAGTCACAGAAGGTCATTACTGAAAGGGGCGGCTGTTTACAGAGTTCTGTATCAAAGCATATTAAATGCAAAGTTGACTGGAAGGAATAATTTGGGTGGGAAAAGGTGCACAAGCAACAGGGATGACTGCAAGCTTGAGAATACAGTCAAGCAAAGCTGATTCAAACACTTGTGAGAGCTTAACAAGGCGTGAACTGAAGCTGGAGTCAGTGCATCAAGAGTCACTACGCTCAGACGTCTTCAGGAAAAGGGCTACCAAGCCACTTCTGAAGCAGAGACAACGTCAGAAGCGTCTTACCTGGGCTGTGGAGAAAAAGAACTGGACTGTTGCTCAGTGGTCCAAAGTCCTCTTTTCAGATGAAAGTAAATTTTGCATTTCATTGGGAAATCAAGGTCCCAGAGTCTGGAGGAAAGTTGGAGAAGCTCATAGCCCAAGTTGCTTGAAGTCCAGTGTGAAGTTTCCACAGTCTGTGATGATTTGGGTTGCCATGTCATCTGCTGGTGTTGGTCCACTGTGTTTTCTGAAGTCCACAGTCAACGCAGCCATGTACCAGGAAATTTTAGAGCACTTCATGCTTCCTTCTGCTGACAAGCTTTATGGAGATGCTGATTTCATTTTCCAGCAAGACTTGGCACCTGCCCACACTGCCAAAGGTTCCAAAAGCTGGTTCAATGACCATAGTGTTACTGTGCTTGATTGGCCAGCAAACTCGCCTGACCTGAACCCCATAGAGAATCTATGGGGTATTGTCAAGAGGAAGATGAGAGACACCAGACTCAACAATGCAGATGAGCTGAAGGCCACTGTCAAAGAAACCTGGGCTTCCATACCACCTCAGCAGTGCCAAAAACTGATCACCTCCATGCCACGCCGAATTGAGGCAGTAATTAATGCAAAAGGAGCCCCTACCAAGTATTGAGTACATATACAGTAAATGAACATATTTTCCAGAAGGCCAACAATTCACTAAAATTTTTTATTTTATTGGTCTTATGAAGTATTCTAATTTGTTGAGATAGTGAATTGGTGGGTTTTTGTTAAATGTGAGCCTAAATCATCACAATTAAAATAACCAAAGACTTAAACTACTTCAGTCTGTGTTCATTGAATTTATTTAATACACAAGTTTTACAATTTGAGTTAAATTACTGAAATAAATGAACTTTTCCACGACATTCTAATTTATTGAGATGCAACTGTATATAACTGATATTCAAAAGGCACCCGGCTTAAACTTTCAAACTGCTAGTTATTTTTCTTTTCTGGTCAAGATGAGAACGTTTTGATTATTGTAGCTACATTGTTTTCAGTAGATAATGCTTTTAAGTAAAATATTAAAATATTATAGATTTCAGGAGGAAAACCCTGAACAGTATTTTTTATTTATTTTTCTTACAATACATGTAATACAATACATGTAAAAAATGTACTTTAAAAAAAAAAAAATTATTTATTTTTGTCAGGACCTCTGCTTGGAAGAAAATATAGAGGCCGCTCCTCTTGGAACTTTATTTGAATACCCCTGACTTATATAATAAAGAAAAACTTTATTTGTATGGTTTTGTAATATCTGTGTCACAGGCTATTTCCTTTTGTGTCATGGTAGATACCGATACTGAGCTCCTGTAGGCCTACTCGTTAAAATACCCCGATTCCAAACGCCGATACCACACAGCATGTGATTAAGTGTGAAAATAACCGAATGATACAGTCAAACCAAAAATTATTCATAGACCAGATATAATTTTTGATATATTTTTTACTAGTGGGTGCAGGGCACTATAGTTCATTTAAGTGAGGATAGCAAAATAAAGTAAACTGTGAAATATTATAACCAAAAATTCTTCATACAGTGGACTACCAGTAATTGATACAAATTGCCAAAAATTATTCAGACCGAGTCTGGGAAAAATTGAAGTTCATGTTTTCATGAACCTGGTTGACAGAATGCCCAGGAGACAACAGGCTGTCGTTAAAGCTAAGGGTGGCCCGACAAAGTATTGATAGTTGTGTAAATATTGTCATACTAACAGCTGTCTGAAGAATTTTTGGTTGATTGTAATCCATTACATACCTTTCTATCAAAGTTATCTGACATTATCAAGCTGAATTTGCTCTGACACAGTTTAACTCTGAGTTCTTCTCATATTTTATTACCATTTTCTAAACTATAGTGAATAAACTGTGATAATGTGAGAAATGTTGAAGGTGTCTGAATAAATTTTGGTTTGACTATCTATTTGATAAATGAAGTTATCCAACTAACATTATACATACTCTTTTTGTTTCTGTACCCAATATTTAAAAAATGTGCAAATGCAATGAAAATATCGGTATCGGTACTAGTTATCGGCAAGTAACAAAAATAAAAGAATAAGTATCGGGTGAGTACTGGAAAAAGTGCATCCCTACCAAAAAGCAAACTATGCTCCCTTCGAACTGGTTTTCTTTAAAATACAAATCTTGTGTAATCCCAGGCTATCTGTAATCAGAAGCACATTTAAAACTGGAATAAAATTGAATTTTATTCACATGTGTTTCATAAACACATAATCCTTTCTGGATTACAATCCGCCATCAAAATGATAAATGTAATTATTCCAGCTGCTGTGAGAAAAGGCTATAAATGATCGGCCACCTGCAGGATCCTCACATGCGATAGCCTACAAGCCAGGACAACTTCTTTATGTTTACAGACGTGACGTAATGACACAGTGCCATGCTCAAATTTCCCACGAAAACCTACCCGTAACACTCAAATTAGAAAACACTATTATAAGCTAACCATTGTGAATCGGGCTAAAGTAAGGCGATAGTTTTGAACACTGGCTGGTTATGTACTTGCTCAAATATTGATTTCGGATCATTTTTAACCCCCCAAAAAAGATACAGACTGCAGCTTTAATTTATTTTTATTTAACATTTAAATGTTAATAATTTTAGTCTTTCACCTTAAACTTTTTTGCCAAGGCTACTTTTCTAATTTTCATTTAAGTTTCTCATCTTGTATATATATATTTTGTTTTATTTTGAATTTATTTAGATTACTGAAAAATGATTTTTAATAGTTTTAGTTAACTATAACACTGAGTTGCGGCAGAAGGTAAATTTTAGCTAACCTGCAGTGAGGAGAGAATGTGTAAAAATAATTTTCAAATCAGAAATTGTTAGTAAATTTCACAAATAATTACAGAAAACTGCAAGTGACACATTGAATTAAACAAAATGAAGTAAAAAGTAGAAAGAGTGAAATATAAACATTTTCTTGTAAAACATACTCCAATAATACTTGTTTTACTCAGAACTTTGAAAAAAAAAAAATATCATTTTTGTATGCGTCATGCGATTACTGCTTCTGCCCTTACTTTTGAGTAAGAGTGGAATCTGCCTGTTGAGTTTCCCATATTAACAGCACAACACAGTTAACATCTGCTAAGAAAGCCCCCAAAAGTTTCCTGAGTACAGAAATCATTTCCAAGCAGATGGTTGCTAAAAAAAAAAAAAAACTTAAAAGAAATCTCACCTATGATCAGAAACACTGATATGTCCACGTCAACAGAAAAGGCCCGGCTGAGAAGAAAGAGGAAGCTACTCTAAAAGAGCTGGCATGGAGCCCTGTCTAATAAAAGCAAATCTGCTGGGGGGGTTTCACAGGAGCCTGGCATCACCCCCATTTCCATTCACTTAACCACTCCACTGCATTCGCAACGCATTCCTGCGGCCCAACAATAGGAGCCTAACTCAATTTCCAACGCAATTAGGCTGTGCGGAATTCCATTTCTGATCCCTGTTACGGAATAAACCTGTGCCATTTTCTATTAGAGGGAAAACGGTTCCCGTAACACATACACAGGCTTTTCATTTGTGGATCACTAAGCTAATTTGTTTCTTTGATGCCTGTCTACATTTTGAGTCTGTGACATTGTTTGGCTCTAAAAAAAATAAACGCTTTACATTTCACTGACAATGGAAGGAGACAAGCAGGGTGTGCTCAGTGTAAAGATCCCTCTGTTTTCCACTTTGTTTTCTCAGAAGTCCACCCTCTTCCCCTCCACACACACACACACACAGGCCCAGTGAAGCGGCAGCTGTCTGGCGGCTGACAGGAAAGCCACTATGGTGGGTGTCTGTCCTGTTTGTGACACTGACCCCCATGACTGATGTCACAGCAGAGGTCATAAACACAACACTCTGATTTCTATTTTCCTGTCAGGCCCCAGACTGCATTCAGTGCATTTGCATTTACTATCTTTTGGTTTTAAAACATAAATTAACCTTCAAATTTCAACCAATCCCACAAGCAGGGAAGTAAACATCAGTGAATTTCTAAGAATTTTTGGTTAAATGTCAAACCATCCCATTTACAGCAAGTCTTAACAGATCAAAACAACAAAGGCACACCAAATTCTGTGTAATTCACAATCATGTAGCTAGCAACCTAGATTCCCAAATGCCAATACTCATCTTCAAACTGCAATGTAGTTAGCAACATAATCTATTTGATTACATACAATAGGTAACACATTCTTATGGCTTTTAGATTACTTTTGACCTAACCCATAAGAACTCTTTGTTGTGAGCATCATGAATTGCAGTAAACATCACATTATGCCAAGGTTTCCTGAACTGGGTTTCCTGAACGAACGGCATGAGGTTTGCGAGGTGATGAAAAGCTAATAATTCATTAAATCAAAATGGCAAATTATAGTAATTGTGTGATATCTCCATTTTCTGTGTAATTATAGTCACCTGACTAGTGGCTGGTGTGTGCAGTTCCATAAAACTGGAAGGCTTTCTGAGTGTATATAAGCAGTAAGAGTTTTTTTTAGAAAGGAAATTTGAAAAAAATAACAATAATCAGGGCGAATCAAATACATAATTAATCATTTACTGCCATTAATTACATATTAAATAACGTAATAATGTTACATATATATGTAGTCTATTATTATTTTTTATTTTAGACAACTAAAATAAATTAATATATAGTAATTCTTTAATTATTATTAATATAATGAAATTCAGAACATAATACATCAAATTCAGCAGTAAGTATACACTTACTTACACTTTTTTTTTTTTTTTTTTTTTTAAATAGAGCTACTGTATGTAGAGAACTGCATCCCACATTGCAATGCAATGGATTTCTTTGGATATTTTTTTTTTTTACACAAAATTTGATTAAAATGTAAACCTGCTGTTTTACTTACTAATACGAAGTAATACCCACAGCTTTTCTTTGAGTAGTAGGTCTAAGTAAGCTTGTATAACAATCTGTTCAATGAAACAATACTGCCCTCTTGTGTTTATATGCTAGAACTGAGTCGGTATTACCAATGAGCCACAAGGGGTGTCAATTAGTACAAATAATAAATGTGCAATCTTAACTAAATAAATTCAGAATTTATATAAAATGTCAGCTTTTTATAAACACAAAATCCTTGAATAAGCACTATAACTATAAATACTATGATAGTATTAAAAAGATCAAGAATAAAGTGATCTTACTTCCTAATTCAACCCAAAAAACCTTCTTTTGATCTTGGATTAGTCAGAAAGGTCACCATTATAATAATGTAATTTAAACATACTCACAACAGTGCACTGCTGTAGACAGAGAAAAAAAAAAACTATGCAGTTGAATATAAAAGACACATTCATCAGTTAATGTTAGGTTTAATCTGAAAACACAGTTCAAGCTCAAAAAAACCCACAGGTTTTACATTTACAATATTTTAGTAACTGAAAAAAAGTTCATCCTACAGTGAAGTCATATAAAAACATCTTGATAAAAGACCAAAATCATTAAATCGCATGAGACAAAATATTTTGTGCTTCCTAATATGTCTAAAAATATGCCACGAGGACTATGAAATTCAAATAAAAAGTAATTAAAAACAAATCCTGTTTGTACTATATCACAGCACAATTACATGTCCTTAACAGGGCATTTTCTTGCAAACATTTGCTCAATATACCGTATATACATTATTTTTGCAGTATGACATTACCAAGGAGTAAATGGCGACATAAAAACAGAGATTGCATCATCACTAACATGGTCATTTACAGAGAAAAATAAAAACACTCCCGTCAGCGTCAACGTCAGGCTCATGTTCACAGGTGTCTCATCTGGTTGCTCAGGCCACACAGAGCTCATGAGAGTCCACTTCAAAGATGCGAAACATTTAGAGATATAGGAAAGCTGTCGGTTATTGGCACAGTCGAGGACGTAAGGACCTCATCATTCATCACAAAAGCATCAATCAAGAAACCAATGCAAGCGTCAGTAGCACACAACATGGTTCCACTCCATGTTTATAGGATGACCATGCCTTTGAGAAGCAAAAGAACTCACATGGTCCAATAATTGCTGAAGAACACAATCCAAGGCTCTGTTCTTCTCCATGAAGTTCTTGCTTGTTTTCATAAAAGTCTGGGACCTCAGGAGCAACGCTGTCACATTGGCATTTGTTATTAGTTCGCATTTAAACGGCATGCAGATCTCTAGGAGATGGAAATCAGGGTTCAACAATAAGAATGAACCACCAAACCAATGCTTTAGCTATTCTTCACGAATTATGAACCTTTATCATTATGAATTTAGAGCATGTGGATAACAAAAATGCAACATTTTTGACTGCTTTTTGTTGAGCCCTGAAATGGTAAGGATATGACCTGGACTTGGTGTCCTGAAATTGAGATGTTGGCAGTATGAGGAAGGAGGCAGTCAGTCCTGAGGTGTGTGTGTGAAGGTGGAACCAAAGATGCCCATGATATGAGAACATTGGCACCACTTTATAAGGTCCAGAGGGGAGATGCATTCATACTAGACTCGGTCTACAACATCAGAGAGAGGTCTTTTGAGGAGAAAGGGAGTTCACCCTGATCAGATGCCAGCCTCCTGTGTGTCTGTGCTCTCATCAAGGGGAAAAAATTCTGGATGACAGCACATCACTTTTATGTCCTCTTCTGGGATGGCAAGTTTCCCCTCAACTCTGGGAATGAAAGCAATTTGTGGTACAGAAGCAACAAGCCCAGGAAATTGCGGGATTTGAAAGTCACACTGAATTACAGCACAAGTTACTGAGGCTTGCGGCTCTCTTCCATTTCTTTGAATGAGAGAAAAAAAAAAGACAGTACACTGATGACTTTACTTCCTGCCATATTGGTGTCCCCTTTCCTGAGGACTAAACTGATTAGCAAAATTAAGGTCCAAATGTTAAGTTTACATTGTGTACACTACAATGAACTTCTCCCATCTTCTTTCCTAGAACAGCTAAGCGATGGCAAATTGTCCAAGCTGGTCCCAGTGTCTCTATGTTTGTACAGCAATAGGACAAATGTAATGATCCCAGCATCAGACTAAGCAATTTTAGAGTTCTGTTGAATTCAGACTGAAACTACTTGGATATAAAAGCAGTTTGAGGTTGTCCAGATCATCAGCGTTTGGTCAAAATCCAGGTCATCAAGGTTTGGTCAACTATCTGATGAGGTTTCCTCAACTTCCTCTTTGTTAGGCTGGTTTTGTCCAGCTCTGGTTATCCAGGTTTTCCAGTAATGGCAGTGGATACAGCCCAGTTAAATGAGTAGTTGGTTTAATTCAGTCCATCTGTATTGAGAAGATCCCAACAAGAATTTCAATAGGTAAACATCTACAAACCATAATTTCCTCACTGAAAACTCAAGCCTGTAAATGAGATGAAAAATCCAAAAATATATTCTCCTCACAACCAGCGTATGCTACAGATTTAGGCCTGAAACATACTATACACGAGTACAAAAATGCATAAGCTAACTGTGCTAACTCAAACTTGATTTCATGCATTACACTGGAATCCATAACGCAACAAGTTTGCTAAAGCAAGCATTTCCGTCAACTTCCACAGTCAAATTTTTATCTTTAAGGCTATTAGAGTCATGAAAAAGCAATTTTTTGAAGAGAAACTTGGGCTGCGTCTGAAATATAGTGCACTATTTGGTGTCTGCAATTAATCGTGAACATGATCAAGTACACTCGCTTCCATAATTCACTGCAACTGATGTACACTCAATGGTTAGCTGTTATTGAATACAAATGCACTGTGAGAGTCATGCCGAATATATTCTACCAAACTTGCCAGAAGACTGTGTTCACCACTCCAACAAATTCACTCACTCCTTTTCTTTCACTTATTTAAGTGGACTATATTAGTAATGCAGTGAATAAAACATAATAGGTGTATCGCCCCCTTGAGTATGGAGGTTAGCGCCAAAGCACGTACAATGAGTCGCCACATTCTTGGCGTCTGCATTTGTTTACTAGAGTAGAGTATGTTTTTGGACTTCTTTCTCACACCATTTCATTAGAACAGCTACTGTTAATTTAAAAACTGCAATCTAAGCCTAAACAAGTGGAACCCAATTACTGAATTCTGGGAAAATTCTCATTGATCTCACGCTGTTCATATTAGATCGGTTCAGTTATATTACAGTAGATGCCACTGATGTAAACGGTAGAGTTGGGATGTGGCAGTAGGTCCTGCAAATGGAGAAGGTCACATTACTTCAAATGACCAGAGGACAGAGGCTACACAGGAATGTAGGGTTATGGGCGTTAAACCCTGTCCAGTTCTTCAGTTTTGGACCTTTCTGAACCTCTGGCAAGAGCACCACAAATGAGCAAGGGCAGCATGGATCAACACACACACACGTCACTCAATGTCTCTGTAGGTAATGAAGTTCATACTCATTACAGGCGCTCACACACAAGCACTCAGGGCTGAAAGTAACCCTACTAGCTGCCTGAACTGAACCGGCCATCTGGAAAAAGCGCAAGAGGCCTCTGGAACATTCCTCTGACAGCAGTATTTACATGATGCAAGGACGTCCTTTATCAGCTGGGTTGGAGAGCAAGCATCAAAGATGGGTGGGCCTGGGGTGAAACCGGTCTGGGCTGTGGGAACAACGTGGCTGAGTGGGAGCTTTAGATTGAAGGGAAAAAAGACAGTGTTCCTCTAGTTTGCTGAGGTGCTGCTGTTGGGGTCGGGCCGGGCGTTGGCCAGGTACTTGGCCCTCATGCTGGATGTGTACTGGAGAGAAACAAACATTGAGAAATAAAAAATACAAAATCATTTAGATTTTAGACTTAGTTCTCACAAAAAAAAAAAACATGCTATAGATAGTGCAATTAAGTGTGAACATGCCTGGCTGTCACAGTGGCACTGTTAATACCTGGTATTAAAGGGGTCATATGATGCGATTTCTTGCTTTACTTTTCTTTAGTGTGTTATGTAGCTGTTTGTGTATGTATAAGATCTGCAGAGTTACAAAGCTCAAAGTCTCCCACAAAAGAATTTATTCTATCTAAAAGAGAAGGCTGATCCAGACCAGGCTAAAGCGCCTCATTAAAACACGCCCCCACATGTCTACGTCACGATGTGGTTATATTTGCGTAATGCCGCCCAAATATTTACGCAAAGAAAAGGCATGGTTTCAGTTACCACAGTAGTGTTGATGCAGCCACGTCAGGGAGACGCTGTGTGTTTCTGTGCGAACGCAAAAGCACTTTATTTGGCCTTCTCAAAGTAGATGCAATTAGGAATCATTGGTTAAGATTCGTTTACAACAGAACAGCACAACACAAATGTTTGAATTTGTGCAACGCATTTTATGGACGACAGTTTCCTGAACCTAGGAGAGTACAAGGCTGGCTGTGCACAAAGGCTATTTCCAAAAAAAAAAGGGTTGAATTCCGACTTTGCTATGACAATCTGGCGCTTCTGTGACTGTAAGTATGTTTTGTTATTAGTTTTGCGCAGTGTAGAGTAACGCGTCGTGTGTGAGTGAGAGTGAGAGTGAGAGTGAGAGAGAGTGAGAGTGAGAGTGAGAGAGAGAGTGAGAGAGAGAGAGAGAGAGAGAGTCACAACACAGTGGAGTCAGCGGTCTTAACCGCGGCTTAAGAGGCGGGGCATAGAGGACCTACAATAATGTACAGTATTTGAAAAATAATGTGTTTTTTGAACATTAAAAAGCATGTCAACATTTTGTTACACCAAACACAAAATAACGATCTTTAAAATAGCATCATATGACCCCTTTAAAAACAGATGCTTCATGATTTCATGGATGTGTATTAGGGATGCATTGTAAATGAATTATTTCATAATTAAATTTTTATAAAAACATACTTTATTATATTAATGTTAAAATTTGCTGAAAATTCATTCAAAAGTGTTAATTTGATTAATTTAAAGATTAGGTAGTAATCTATATGTAAAAACAGGCATTTAGCATGCACAACTAAGTAACCAATTATGATGCCAAAAATTATAAAAATATCAGCTAAGAAGAAAAATGCTACGGATATTGTATATTGTGCATCCCTAATGCATAATGCATGCTTTAAAAATGTTTTGATTGGAAGCTGTACCTTGAAAGATTTGATACCCTTGTTTTGGCATACTGAGTGTGTTAGTTAAGTTAAAATATCAAAATAACAACAACAACAAAATAAATAAATAAATAAATAAAATAATATAAACTAAAATTGGGATAAAATTGAATAAAAACTATGTAGACATATTGGGGAGGGAGAGGGGGCAACCAGTAATAAAAATGACAAAAACAAAAAAACCAAGGAAATTATATATAAATGGTAACACTTTACAATAAGGTTCATTAGTTAAACATTAGTTAATGTATTAACTAACATGAACTAACCATGAGCAATACATTTGTTACTGTATTTACTAATCTTCGCTAACGTTAGTTAATAAAAATACAGATGTTCATTGTTAGTTCACAGTGCATTACCTAATGTTAACAAGATTTTAATAATGTATTATTAAATGTTGAAATTAACATTAACAAAGATTAATAAACGCTGTATAAGTGCAGTTCATTATTAGTTCATGTTAACTAATGTAGTTAACTAATGAACCTTATTGTAAAGTGTTACCTAAATTATGTATTGATATATATCTCAATGATACTAAAATGACACTTATCCACCCATGGTGACTTTAATAACAGGTGTAAAGTAGTAACAGAAAAAATTATCATAAAAATAAAATGTATCATAATAAAATGAACAAAATAATAATAATAATAATAATAATAATAATAATAATAAAGTCTGTCACAGCACACCCAGAATCATTTAGACAGCCTTGTGGACGCAACATTAATGTGCTTGTAAAGACTGAACTAGTGCAATTAGTATTTATTGGTGATTAAAACGGCAAAAAAAGCATTTTAACTTTGACTGCTTGCTGTTTTGATAGAGTGAACAGATAAATACAAGTATAAATACTATTCTATTTTCTACTTTTTTTTTTTTTTTACATATAAGCTAACCGCTAACATGATTGAACATACAAAAATGAGGAGACATATCTTTATACTTCTGGACCTAAAATTACCCTAATACAAACGTAAATCCTCTTTTGATTCCCTTAAGCTTATTTTATTCTTACCGAGGCGTTTAAGTGTGGCAATATAACTGGCTGATTGCTCTTATCTGCTCTATCTACATTTGCAAAATGGCTAGTTCAAACAGCTGCAAATAGCTTAATACTGAGATAATGAGTCATTCCCACAGATGGGTATTAACAAGTTCAGTCACATGTTTCTAAATGAAAGACAAGTCTAATCTGCACATTCAAGTCCAGTGTACACTAATCATCATCAGTTTACAGATGCATATGTAGCGACTAGAGCTGACAGATCTTAGTCAAAACTCAAATTTCAACATATCAAGCTGATACTGATAGCATCCCTAATAGGACTACCTAATAATATTTACTTTTTCAATCAATTTACCTCTATCAATTTAAAGACTGTCAGTGTGAATGCACCTTCAGGATGCTAATCATTAGCCAAACTAAATTAAAAAGCAGTTCTCTCCCTTAATGTCTGCCTTAATGCATTTTATTCCTCTGTGTGTTCTTGGAAATTGGATTCTCTGTCAGATACGTGAAGAGGTAATGCAGGTGGAGGGAGAACATGCCAGACCAGGGATCCACACAACAAAAACACCAGGGGCGAGGGCAGCTTGCTTGGGTCAGAGCGAGGGTGGTTTGGGAAGGAATCACCCTCTTGTGTTTTTTTGTTTTTATAGGGAGGAAGGTGGGCCAATAAGTGGGAGTGAGGCATTTGAGTACCTGTTGGAATAGCCGAGGCTGTTACCAAAACGAGCGGGAACTCTCCGATGGCTTTAACTGCCAGCTGTGACGGCTGTTACTGTCCGTGGATGTCAAATACAACTGTGTGGGTTTGCAGAAAAGAAAACGACAAGAAACTGTAGAGCAGATAGACACCACTGACTGCTTCTCCAGCTCACAAGAAACACGTACACATGCACTCCCAAACACACACACAGCGTCTAGAGGACACAAGACCAGACATGAGGGTGTGAGGGGACACAAGTACACGGTGTGAGTGGGGTTAACTTACATCAGCAAGTCCTGACAATCTGTATTTCACCTAAACTACCAGCGGCGAACTCATTTTAACACAGATTTTTAGCTTCATTTAAAGTTTGTCCATAATGTTAATGTTTCTTAAAAACAGTAAATTTGTGGTCATGTAACTTATTTGTCAAAAATGAAAATGCAAGCGTCGGCGTCAATAGCCTTGTGAGCAGCGCGCCGACATACAGTGCCATTGTGCTTCGCGTGTCCTGAGTTTAAGTCCCGGCTTGTTGACCTTTCCCGATCCCGCCCCCCTTTCTCTCTCCCAGTTCGCTTTCTGTCTAGCCACTATCCTATTATAATAAAGGAAAGAAAAATAAATTAAAAATAAATAAATAAAATGCAGGTAAAAAAAGATGAGTATATGTATGTGAAATTTAAACAAACAATAATTAGACAAAAATAATGTAATACATTATTCCAAAATTAATGTAAAATAATGTATCGAATGTAATTGCAAAAGTCAACTATAATAAGACACTAGCGTTCACCATTAGTTATATAAAAATATATTTTAATAATATACACTAATCTTATAAGCAATCTTAATCAATAATTTTTTTTTTTTATAAGATCATAAAACTGGATTCTCATCTGGTGGGATGCACGACTCTAATAAGATGCAAATACATCAAATAAGAAAGAAAAAGAAAAAAAAATTGTGCCGTTGTCTAACATCAATAGCGTAGTGATGTATGAAGCACAGCTCAGACAAAAGTCACTTTCAAACCAAGCAGTTTTCTGTTGAACTTGAATCCGTTGTGAAATCTGCATAAGGAAATCATTCGCCTTCACACTAAATGATTGGATTTCGCACAGGAAAATTCGCTAAAAGAAAACCTTGAAAACCAAAATAATGTGTGTCTGAAAGCACACGTCATTATCTCCTCAACATCATGCATCCACAGCGCCACCTAATGTTCACAGTTGTAATGCCAAGATTTAAGTGAACTTATTTTGGTGCTTATGGCAGGCGCTCGCTCAAAAGAAATCTATTTGAGTTTTAGTCGACTAAGTGGTGCAGAACAAGTACTCAAATAATTAGCCACCTTCTGACATTATTCGTGTCTGTTAATGAGTGAATGCTAACAGTCCTACCAACTAATCTCCCCAGTGAATTAGTTTCTGGGTTGGCAGATTCCTGCAGATAAGAATGAAACTGACAAGCCATACTGTCTGAACTCTTAGCCAGACCATTCTTTTAAATGTTTTTTCCTCAGAAATGTTAATCGCAAAGAGTACAGCAAGACTGTTGTCCATGGTGCTAATGTTTGCATTGTGCTCTAGTTCTTATTTTGGGAACTTCATATTAATTGGCTCCCAAAAGGAGTTGTTGAAATGCATTAAAAGTCTATGTGAAATGTCAGAGACACTCAGGTAATCAATCACCCCTCTTCCATGTTGGAGCACTGAGTTTAACAACCCGATTTCAGCAATTACAGGTGACCGTGTTGATACCTCGCTTCAGTTATCAAGGTGTTTCGAGTCGGTAAGTGGGCAGCTGGCTCAAAATCTCCATTCTCCTTTTCCTCACACACACAAAAAAATCAATGCGACATCGATCTATGACTATAAATCACCACTCTACCTAAACTGTTCTGTAAGATTGGGCAAGCAAGAAGTTCCCAACAGCAGAAGTTGTCCAACAGCAGTTGGCTTGAAAGGTCAGCTTACTCAACTTAATCATTTAATTAGACATTTACTTGAACAGAGTTCAGGGCTCTTTGTAATGACTTGCTGTGTACAGTGAAACTACAGTGGGGGAGATCATTGATTTACACAAGCAAACTACAAGAACGTGCTATTTGAGGTGAATATTTAAGCATTCAGGCTGTCAAAATGACTCTGTGGTTTGTGCGTTAGTGTGTTTGTGATTATTGTATGTTTGTGTGTGTCGTCATTCACTGAGGACGAGTGCAGATACTTACAGACGGAGGAGGAGATTCTCTCCCGATCAGAGGAGTGTTCTCACAGCGAGGGTTCTGGAAGTTTGCATTCTGGGTCCTGGAAATGAGATACAAGATCAAAAATCCTCCTGCATTGTTGTTACTAATCTGTTTCAAATTTATTGTACTTGTTCATTTACGCTACCATTTAAAAGTTTGGGGTTGGGGAGATTTTTTAAAATGCTTTTTAAAGAACAAAAATACAGTAAAAACACCAATATTGTGAAATATTATTACAATTTAAAAGAAGTGTTTGTTATTTGAATGCATTTTAAAATGGAATTTATTTCCATGATGTCAAAGCTAAATTTTCAGCAACATTACTCCAGTCTTCAGTGTCACATGATCCTTCAGAAATCATTCTGATATGCCGATTTGCTGCTCTAGAAACATTTATTATTATTATCATCATCATCATCAATGTTGAAACAGTGCTGCTTAGCACTTGCTGCTTTCAGGATTTTTTGATTCTAAGAATTCAACTTCTAATAGTAAAAGTAGTAGTATAAAAAAGAGCTTAATAATAATAATAATAATAATAATAATAATAATAATAAGTGCAATCATTATACGAAGCAGTTTTGTGATCTAAATAATGGTGTATTTATTTCCATAGTCATTTTAGGTGACAAATAAAAGTTTCACTTAAATTACTGAGTTTATCATTTATAAATGAATGTTGGCAGTTGGCACATGGAAGAACCAAAAAGAGATGTAATAGAAAATGTGTGAGCATCACTAAGAAGTATTGGTCAAACTGAATATCAGGCTATTTCTACAAAAAACTCCATGGATCCTTCACAGAACGGACAAGGTGACCTGTATGTGTTCATAGGTATTGGTTGTTGAAGTCATACAGGGGTGTGTGTGTGTTTAACTCACATGTACTCAGTAACAGGAGCGTTGCTGACAGTGTGTGCTCCTGCAGGGATGCTGGTCTCGCTGCCGTAGCTGCTGCCGCAGCTGTAGAGACTGGGCATGTGCACCCGGTACAGGTTATCATGATTCTGTCTGCCTCCAGGAGCCATGGACTCCTCCTCACTGTCCTCATCAGGCCTGTATGCACAAACACACACAACAGACACAACAGTACTGTTAGCTGGAATCAAATAACCGTTTTTATTCAAAGCAACTTATTACAGGGACAGATGCATCAGCTCAAACTGGCTTGAGCTCAGTGGTGATACTTCATTGATTTCAGAGGACATCAGCTGTAGTTTGTTTAATCTATTGTTTAATCTGTCAACACAGCACAATGTCACGCAACTTGTGAATTGCTGTGAAGCCGCCTGATCTCTGTGGGAGCGTGAACTGGAGTAAAATTTCCAGTTAGCAGTGTTGGACACTGCATATAGCTGACAAGCAGTGTCAAAGTGCAGACAGGACCCCTCAAGTTATCAGAGAGTTGTCATCTGTACCCAACACTCGGTAGAAGCAAAATACCTGCTGTTGATCAGCACCACCTCCAGAACAAAAAAAGGAAATACGGTCAGGTAAAAATCATGTCATTTTATTGAAAGTTTTATTGATAAAAATTAGCAACGCAGTAATTACAGCAATGCATAATGAATCAATGAATGAGTATGGGACAAAATCTAAATAGACGAACAAATAATTTCTGTTAAAAATTTTGGGGTCGGTAAATTTTGGAGTCAGCAGAGCTCACTAGGATTTAAAGCAACATGAACTAGAACAGCGTGCTAAAAACAGCTGATTTTGAAAGGGTAAAGGAGGTGTTTTTTCCACTACCATTGAGAAATTTTAACCAAAGTATGTTATAGAATTTTCATTAAGACCCTAAAGAATCATATCAACTTGTAGAAAACGGGCATCCGATGACCCCTTTAAAAACCTAAAAAAGAAAAAAAAAAGAAAGTCTTACAACCCCAACCTTTTGAACTGTAGTGTTAACATGTCACTAAATATATGTGACTCTGGAGCACAAAAGTAGTCATAAGTACCACAGGTATATTTGTAGCAATAGCCAACAATACATTGTATGGGTCAAAATTATCGATTTTTCTTTTATGCCAAAAATTATTAGGATATTATGTTCCGTGAAGATATTTTGTAAATTTCCAACCGTAAATATATCAAGACTTAATTTTTGATTAGTAATATGCATAGATAAGAACTTCATTTGGACAACTTTAAAGGTGATTTTCTCAATATTTTGCACCCTCAGATTCCATATTTTCAAATAGCTGTATCTTGGCCAGATATTGTTCTATTAAACCATACATCAATGGAAAGCTCATTTATTCAGCTTTCAGATGATGTACACGTGTCAATTTCAGAAAATGTACCCTTATGACTGGTTTTGTGGTCCAGTATCATCAGTGTAGTCCAATAAATAAATAAATCAATCTTAATTCAAAGTGGAAAGCCAAAACTTCAGAGAAATGGATGAATTCACTCAAAATAGGGAGGGGGGTATGCATACCACCTTGATATGCCCAACTGTACATTAATAAATTCCATCTGATCTTCACTATCAATGTGTCACACTGTGGTATGAACAGAAGAGGGCGCTCTCTGCTGTGTTACTAATGACAAACAGGAAGAGCACATCAAGTCCACATAGAGGCATGTGCTCTGCTCGTGTTCAGCTGCAGGGAACAAAGAGAGCAGCATGCATTTGACCAAAAGGGAGGACATTTTATCGTTTGAGGGAAAGCCTGGAACCACACAAATACCTGCATCAGTGACTCTGTGACTCTTGACAGACCACTAACAGTCTGTTCTCCTGTGTCCACTGATTGGATTACATGTGACCAGGAACAGAACGAGATGCATCTGCACTGTGTTAGCTTAATGAACGTGAATGAAAAAGCTGATGGTGACCAGAGAGAAAAAAAATGAACACTATCAGAAAGGCTGTGAAACAGTGTGGCGCTATAAATATACAGATCTGGGCCGGCCCCTGCTGGACATGTTAGATTTAACTATTCTACTATACTTGAACTATTCAGTATACAGTAGTTCAGCTTCAGTACAACTCCAGCCAACACTTGAAAATTATCACTGGCATAATGTGTGGTTGCATTATTGCCCACAAAAGTAAACTCAGAGGTGATCCAGTAAACAACTTGTTCACACTAACGCCCGTTTCACAACGCAAGCGTGAGCTTCACGGCAGCGTAACTACAGCGTCACTGCAGCTGCAGACTCGCCAGAGTGTTCACACTGGAAGAGTTTGTTCAGCATCACAGCCCAAAACGATATTTCTTTACAAAGACAACTATAAATTTGTTTTTAGAAGTTGGTCAGTTATAACCTTGAAAGTTTTGAAGTCTTGGGGATTCGCTTGTAAATGGTAAACAACAAAAACAGCTCCTATCATGTTGTTTCAGTCATACTCAAATATAAAAAGTGCTGTTTATACTGTTTTTTTTGTTGTTGATGTTTGTTTATTAATAATATATACTTTTACCCATAATCTGCATTTCTTATAAAAGCTGTCAATAATGAATGAATAATGAATTTCTTATGTAGGCCTACTGTATATACTCCATTGTAACTTAAGATCCTGAGCAAGATGAATTGTTCGTTGTGAGTTTGATAAAATGCTTTAAGTTATACTTTGCTTATGGAAATTAAAAATGAAAAACAAGTCAAAATGGGTAAATCTTCTATACATATTTTTGATTGTTTCCTTTTTCTTTCCTGACATCCTCTAATTCGTCTTAAAACACACTAGACATGCGTATTCTGTGCATTTTTAGCACGTTTTGTGAAATCATATTTATTATTTATTAATTATTATATTAATTGAGTGTGAGCAGCGCAGCAAAAATAGACTCGGCTCCTGAAACCATCGCTGCTCACGCAACGCTCCTGCTTGATGCTCACGCGCTGCTCCTGCTCCCGGTGTGAACACACTCATTTGTTAACATGGGTGCCGAAAAAATACGCTGCTCATGCACCGCCCACGCTCGCGGTGTGAAACGGGCACGAGTCTGAATTTTCAGTACTAGGTTTCATGACAAAAATAATTATACTTTTATGCCATTTAGTTGCAGCACATTTCAATTTTTGAGTTACCAGCGATACTTGTTAACCTATGATGATTTTCTTGAAATTTAGTAACTTTTTCATTTAGGGTCATGAACAAGGTTTTGACACTTTAATATGCTGAAGAAATGCGTGCACAAAATTTCTATTAGGATTATGATGTTTGCAGGTCAATTTGACTTGTGTATTTCATGGTTAAAGGCAGCTGCACAGACCCAAAATAAAAACAAAATACATAATGTCAGTTTCTTAACTACTCTGAGGGTATTTCTGGGTAAAATGTTAAAAATAGTTACAACACCGTTTAAAATATTTGTATTTAAAAAATCTGCGGTTACATACTTTAAAAAAATAAATAAATCCTGTTCTCTTTTTTGTTATTGTTGTCAATGCATGAGAAGTATACATGTTAAAATTTGTTTTTGTAAATTTGTAATTTGTTTTCATTGTGTGATTTTTTTTTTTTTTAATCAGTGAAATTGAATTGAATCCAATTTTTTGATTTTTACAAGGGGTAACTCTGTACTTTTTTCTTTCTTTCTTTTTAAATGTTGTGCTGGTCTAGGGCACCTGACAATGTGACATCAAGTTTTTTATTATAAAAAAAAAAATAAATTCTATTAATAAGTTTAATTTGTATAGCACCTTTCCCAAGCTCAAGGACACTTAATGACAAAAGCAATATAAGCAACCAGTACATACATAGATGGACAGTAGACATTTGCCAAGTCCAGGACACACAGTTGCAAACCATAGTAATAATACATATAGTCAAATGCAGCAAACAATCAGATACAGTATTAAACCATAACAGTTTCAGAAGAAACAGATAATGACCGATAATATTGGTTGAACAGATAGGTTTTGAGTTTAGACTTAAATTCGTGCAGTGTGGTTATTGACCGAAGACACAAGGGCAATGAATTCCAAATTTTAGGAGCCATAACAGAGAAAGATCTCCCTCCCATAGAAGAAAGGCGAGATCTCGGAATACAAAGAAGTTCCCCTCCAGATAATCGAAGTAGACGAGAATGAGTATATGGAGAAAGTAGGTCAAAGAGATAAGTAGGTGCAAGACCGTGAAGTGACTTAAAGGTAAGCAGAAGAATTTTATACGAGAAAGTAAAGAAAGTGATACGTGAGGAAACGGGTAGCCAGTGGAGGTTAAAACGAATAGGAGTGATACGAGCAGATCATTTGGTGTACGTTAACATTCTTGCAGCAGAATTTTGAATATATTGCAAACGGGAGATGGAGCATATATTACATTTTAAAAGATTTATAAAAAAGCCTGTGTGCACCTTTAACACCACCAAAACAATTTTTTGCATATAAAAAACTTTGAATGTTCCAAAATATTTCCCAACTTCACACAGTTGACATAATCGGTGTCTACCTCCTCCACACTGCAAGGCCTGCCACAGCCTGCCTAAACTCATATTCAGAAACTGCTAATTATTTATAATGAAGATGTAGTGAGAGTAGCTGTGTACTATGAGACACACACACTTATGAGTGTGATAATTACATAATATGCTTAAGCTGGCGTCTTTGTCCTTTCTATCTCTTCCAGTGTAATCCTGTTTGGCTGATGCAGGCCTGTCCTGGGAGATCAGCCGCATGGGCCTGGACCGGGAAATTATTGCAGTTTATATAATTATGGGAGGAAGATGTGAGCGATTCCCACACAGGGCGCTTGGAAGGAAGGAACAGGGGGGAAGAGATGGAGCGAGGCAGCTGTTTCCGTTTAGATTTTGACCGAAGAGCGTGATGGGAGCACGAGGTGTCCAACCATAGTCTTCAAAACAATGCCCATGGACACACAAACACACCACTAACTACTTCCATTGTTGTTTAATCTTTGGTTTAATCCTCCCGAGTGCATTAACTACAAAAATGATAACTGCTAACACTAACTTGTGTGGGAAAAGAACAATGTGTTTTATGACAACAACAAAACCGCTGCTTTCTCTTTAATGCACTATAAGCCTGATAATACATATTTCATGTGATATAGTGTTGGGAATATATAGTATAAGGTCACTATCAGATGCTTACTTTTAGTAATAGTATAGTTGTCATAAAATTGTAGGTAGGTATAACGTATACGTACACATACATACATATATATATATATGGTTTTAATATTATTAATCTAAATGTCTACTAAACTAATGTATAGTAATGACAAACATATACAGTCATGACCAAAAATATTGGCACCCTTGGTAAATATGACCAAAGGCGGCTGTGAAAATTAATCCTTTTGATCTTTTATTTAAACAATTCACAATAATCTAACCTTTCATTGGATAAGAATTTAAAATGGGGATATCATCATGAAATAAATGCTTTTCTCTAATAATACACACTGGCCACAATTAACAGCACCCTTTTATTCAATACTTTTTGAAAAAGTACTCCATTTGCCAAAATCGTATAGGAGTTTCTCCTATAATGCCTGATGAGGCTAGAGAACACCTGACAAGAGATCAGAGACCATTCCTTCATCCAGAATCACTCCAGACTAGAGATGCGCGGATGATCTCAAACGTCACCCGAATCAGCGGTTTCAAATAAATTATCCACCCGCCACCCACCCGCACCTATATTTTTCTCTGATATAAATAACCGACCCGACCCGCACCCAATCGTCACTTTACAATGATTCTAATTAGACTAATTCTTATTTTTGCACGATGATATGATGAATGGATGGTTCATTTTTAACAGCAGATTCAGTGATGTGAGAGCTGATCTGCGCACCATGTCTGCCACGCATTATGGCTCCGACGCGGCCACCGGAGCTGATCACGGTCGCTCTAGTCAAGACAATGCTTGTTTATACCCATAGACAGTGGCGCCTGCAGGTGTATGGCTGTACGCACTGTGCATACCATGAGCGCTCAGACTGACTTGAGATTTGCCCCGCAAACATTTCAGCAGTAAATTAGACCCGTGTATGGGAATACAATGAATTCATGATGATGTTTTACATTCAAGCTGCCCTTAAAATCTATAGTTAAAAGTTCTTTAAAATCATCTGGAATGCAATAAAGTAATTTTAAAAGCTGTTTTTAAAGCATTTGCTGCATGGATTAAAAAAAAGGCTAATAAATAATTCACATATCAGACAAAATTGGTTGCAGAAAATCCTTTAAATTTTAAGGAATTCAGAGCAGAGCAACATAAAAATCTGAAAAAATATAATCGGGCCTGTTTTAGGCTTTTCCTTATTTTTATATTTTAGATGGTGATGAAAAATGACTTGCCATCTCCTCATTGGACGTGCCTTTAGAGAGAAATGCATCTTTACGGATTACATAATGAAAGAGTTTTTGTTTTCGGTTTGAATTATTTCATTTTAAAGTAGTAATTTAAAGCTTTCTATAGATATATTTATTATATTTGTGACTCAATTCGTTGAGTTTCGGTTCAGCATTGTGAAGTGCTCCTATTCAAGACTAGACGGCAAGCGCATCCCCGGTTTTCCTATTTATTTGATAAAAGCACAATGTTTTGTTGATATTGTGAATGCACACAAATAAAAGTAGACCCTTTACAGTTCCGAATGATGTATAACTCTTACCTTTATGAGCAAAAATTACAGCGTATTTTAAGTTGTTTACACTATCAAGAAAAAATGCAAGTGACCGCTCTGGCACCTCCATGTCCTGCAGAGCACGCTTCAGCTTCCACTCTTCACACAAACGATTAAATATGCACCTAGCGCATTTATATAGTTCAAACATTTAAACTAACATTGTGATATGCTTGAACTGTTTATATCTATAGATTTTTAGATAGAAGTCGTGATGATTTGAGGCTAAATTGATCAAACATAGGCTTTGATCAGCTCACTGTCTGCCGCTGGCCACTTGGTCGTTACTTAAAATTAAAAAAAAAAAAAATTAAAAACAAAAAGTGCTCCAAACGTTTTTATAAATTAACTTTATAAAGAACGAAACAAAATATAATCACTTTACCATTACATACATATGGAACAAAACGTCGTCGGAGCCGTAAGGGGTAACAGGCTAATACAATGATAATAGGCTGCTTTTAAATGAACATTTAATTAAAAAACAAAAGTTCTTCTTTGGCCAGATTATAGTCTACACTTTCTTAATAGCATAAACACACGCTTTACTCCATTCAAACTTTATCTGGAATGCCACTGTATCTGTCACTGCAACTTCCCGAACAGGCGAACACAAAAAAATGAAATCTGCATGTCTGTCTGCCTGATGAAAAAATGAATTTAAAACATTCATATTTTAGAGAATATTTGAATCACTAATGATTTCTCATCCACCCGCGACCCACCCGCAATTAATTAGAATGTATTTTTTATTTCATGATCCACCCGACCCGTGGATACAACCGCCATCCGCGCATCACTACTCCAGACCCTTTAGATTCCCAGCTCCATGTTTGTGCTTCTCTTCAGTTCACCCCTCATTTTCTACAGGGTTCAGGTAAGAGGACTGGAATGGCCATAGCAGAAGCTTGGTTTTGTGCTCAGTGACCTATTTTTGTGTTTTTAAGGTTTGTGTTTGGATTATTGTATGCTTAGAAGATCCAAACATGGCCCATTATAAGATTTATAACAGAGTCAGTCACTTTTAGATTTTTTATCTGTTGGTATTTGATAGAATCCATGATGCCATGTGTCTAAACAAGATGTCCAGGACCTCCAGCAGAAATATAGGCCCACAACATCAAAAATACAGCAGTATATTTCATTGTACACATGGGGTACTTTTTATCCCCGTGTTCACCAAACCCATCTTGAGTGTTTGCTGCTAAAAAGCTCATTTTTTTAGTTTCATCTGACTATAGAAGCCAGTCCCATTTGAAGTTCCAGTTGTGTCTGATAACTGAATATGCTGGAGTTTGTTTTTGGATGAGCGAGGAGAATTTTTCTTGAAACCCTCCCAAACAACATGTGGTGATGTAGGTGTTTTTGACCCCGAGACTCAACTATTTTCTGCAATTCTCCAGCTGTGGTCCTTGGAGGGTCTTTAGCCACTCAAACTCTCCTTCTCACCGTGCATTAGGATGATATAGACACACATCCTCTTCCAGGCAGTTTCATAACATTTTATGTTGACTGGAAATTCTTAATTATTGCCCTG
Source organism: Onychostoma macrolepis (assembly GCF_012432095.1). Classification (NCBI taxonomy): domain Eukaryota; kingdom Metazoa; phylum Chordata; class Actinopteri; order Cypriniformes; family Cyprinidae; genus Onychostoma; species Onychostoma macrolepis. The sequence continues at coordinate 29,580,074 of NC_081157.1, read as the reverse complement.
ATGGTGGAAATGGGAATTTTCACTGCTCTAGCTCGTTTCTTAAAGCCACTTCACTAATTTGTGAAGCTCAATTATCTTTTGCTGCACATCAGAAATATATTCTTTGGTTTTTCTCATTGTGATGGATGATTAAGGGAATTTGGGCTTTGTTTTCCCTCCTATTTATATTTCTGTGAAACAGGAAGCCATGGCTGGATAATTTCATGTTCATAATCCCCCTGGAGTGCTCAAAATTGTGAATATGAATGGGAATATACTTCAGAGATATTTTACTCATAAGAATTTCTAGGGGTGCCAATAATTGTGTCCAACGTGTATTTGAAAAAAACATTTTTCATAGTGATATTTCCCCATTTAAAATTTGTATTATCCAGTGAAAGCTTAGATTTTTGTGAATTCTTTAAATAAAAGATCAAAAGAATTAATAATGCAGATTAATTTTCACAGCCTTCTTGATCATATTTACCAAAGGGTGCCGATATTTTTGGCCATGACAGTATATATATATATATATTTTTTTACTTAACTATAATAACCCTTCTATAATTAATAATAATTATAAAATTTATGAATTTCTTTCTCTTCAGATCTCACCTTTTGCCATGCCATGTGTGTGGCACACTGCAGACGACGGAGGTGAACATGAGAGCTGTGATGAACGAGAACAGCACCAGGTAGATCAGGCCCTCCAGTCCATCATAACACACTCCAGACAATGCTTGCACATAATCCTGCACACAAACAGAAAGACAATCACAGCAGTGCACACAAACACTGCAAATTCTGTCATCATTCACTCACTGCCATCATTGACTTTCTTTCATCAGCGGAAGCACAAAAGTAGGATACAGGTTTTGAACATTATGAGGATGAGAAAATAATGACAGAATAATGTTCATTTTTGGGTCAACTGTCACTTTAAATGCCTTGCATGCAACAGCACACACACAGAAACCAGTCTCTGCTGGGTATGTGGATAATAGATACAGAAGAAATGAAAACACTCTCTAACTGAGAACTTCTGTGGTAGACGGCACCATATGCTGCAGAGAGAAACAGGGCTTTTAATAATACATGTTGACCGAACCGCGACAAGCCCTACACATGCTGCTATCAGAGAAACATGGCAGCGTCTTCCTTCCTCCAAATTACTCTCATTATTAACTGCAAAATTGCTCCATTTGTAATTACTGCCGGCGCTGTTCTGCATCTCCAGCACAAACTCTCCCACATACGGTCTAGATGCACGGTTTGGACCGTAAAGTATGTTATTGCTTTTGCAGAATGAAAACACCATTAATAATGTATAATGGATTTCCAAAAATCCATATTTTAGCCGTTACTTTCTCTTCTCATGGGAAGGAGATGCACTTCTAGGACCACCCACACAGCAGGCCTCTGTCTCTCAGCCCTGAGGAGGAACTCTAGTCATACTGAATCCCGAAATATCGGACATCTCCATCATCTCAGAGAAGACAGGCTCCAAACTGCAGCAATAAGTACTGGTAAGGTTTAGAGCAGATAGAAGACAGAAACATATACAGTATATATACACGTGTGTGTGTGTGTGTGTGTGAGAGAGAGAGAGACAGAGTGTTTGTTTGTGAGAGATCTGCAGGTGGGCTGCAAACCTGGTTTTTCATGTCACAGAAGCCCGCGGGTTGAGATTACAGTGAAAATGGTGGCAAGATGTGCTTATTTTAGAGTCGGAGAGGAGCCGTATGTGCAAAGTGGTCATATACTCTAAAGCACTTACCATGTGCAAACTGCGGCAGTCCACAAGAGCAGTGAGCTGGTGCAGTCCAACTTCAGTGGTGTTCAAACCCCCCTGAATTTGCTCAAGGTTTCCCTAAAAAACCAGGCACACAGTTTAAAATAAAATGGTTACTCTAAATGCAATGTCTAAATTTACATAGACGTTTAAAAGTTATTTGATCAAAAATACATTTAAACACCAATATTGTCAACTATTATTACAATTTAAAATAAGCATTTTCTATTTTAATACATTTTTAAATGTAATTTATTCCTGTGATACAAAGCAGAATTTTCAGCATCATTACTCCAGTATTCAGTGTCACATGATACTTCAGAAATTATTTTAACATGCTGATTTGCTGCTCAAACATTTCTTGTTATTATTTTCAATTATAAAAACAGTTCTGATACTTAATATTTTGTTGAAACCATGATACAGTTTGTTTCAGGATTCTCTGATGAAAAGAAATGTCAAAAGTACAGCATTTATTTGAAATATAATTTTTTTGTAACAAATGTCTTTACTGTCACTTTTTAATGTGTCCTTGCTAAATAGAAGTATTATTTTCTTACTGAACCCAAACTTTTGAACAGTAGTGTTCTAATTTTATTCTATACTACCTTTTTTAATTTGTTTTATTTAAAAAAAAAACTTGACGCTCCAACACTCTCTATTCTATTTCTATTCTACTACTTTTTTTCATTTAAAAAAAGAACCCTCTAACACTAGCGTACTCTATTGTTTTTCTATTCTATCTACTTGTTTTCTTTTTATTTATTATTTAAAAAAAAAAAACTTTTCAAGACTAACTGAGACTTGTCACAGTGCTTACATATTATTGCTCTTTTGTTGGTTTAGATTGCTTCTATTGTCCTCATTTAGAAGTTGCTTTGGATAAAAGCGTCTGCTAAATGACTAAATGTAAATGCAGTGCATACATTAGGAAGTATAATCAATATCCTCATTTCTATTCAGTCTTCATGAGTCCAGCACACAATGGCACACACACGACAAAGCAAAACATTCAAACAGGAGGATGTCAAAGAAGAGAGGCTTGTTTTTTCTTTCTTTTAAAGGCTCAGTGTTGTGTGAGGTCTAAGTTGTATGAAGTTGCAGTGGTAATCAGATTTTGACTGGTTCTAAGGGTGAAATATTTCCGTTGATTCAGCGGTTTCTCTCAACGCTTGTGTTTTAGCGAGAGGACGGCTTTCTTTCTCACATGTACAGAATGTCAGCCATCACTTTGTCCCTGAACACACACAGATGCTGCACAATGACAGAGGCCCAGGAGTAGTGAACACACACAGACAAACATTTTCACACAGACACTACAAAAGGACCTGCAAGCTTTTGTGCATCAGGGACTGTGGGAAATGGACCATACATACTACATACATGCTCTCAATAAACACACACACACAGAGTCATACAGATATCTACATACAAGCGCTCACCTTTGTTTTGGGGTATTCCCGGACTGCAGAGCGCAGTAGTTCTGACACATCGTCCTGCATTTCCACCAGTGCTTTGTGACTTCCTGACAGCTTCTACAACAAGAAAAAACTAAAATCACTTACATGCTGTGTGCAAACATCATCTCATTTATAGGAATCTGGTTAGTACACTAAAACTAGCCCAAAAACCTATAGATCTAAACACATTTTTGTAAATCTTAAAGTGACCCAAATAAAAATGAAACTAAAAGACAGCAGTTGAAAAGCTAATTATAAAAAATGTAAAGAAAGAAGTCACCAAGGCCACATTTATTAGATCAAAAATAAATCAATAATAATAAATTAAATTTTAAAAAGATCCCTATTTTTCTTTTTAAATAGAAATATTTTACAATATTATTTACTGTCACTTTTGATCATTTGAATGCATCTTAGCTAAATAAAGTATGAGTTTTTAGTATAATTCATAAAACTATATCATTATTAATAAGGCGTGTAATTATTTGATTCTGGTTATTTTCTGAAAGACACAAACATGCAATATTAAGATCTCGACAGGTAATACAAACTGGGTTGTGCAACTTCCACTTCCTGCCCAGTGCAGAAGTATTTCCTCAGTGTTCATTCACTAGCACACACCCAAGCTCACTCCACTGTTAATACTGCAGCAGCAGAGAGAGCTGCTTGCATAATGCAACAGTGCATTTACACCCAGCAGCAAAAGTCAGTACAGGCTCTTGCATCCGGCCATTTAGGTGTGTCGCAGAGCATTTCAAGAGCACAGGTCTTGAAAACATGAATATTTGAGACGCCAAATGGCCACCGTGTCAGCTTTGTCTGCCGACAGTTCCACAATGATAGGCTGGAAAATTTGCTGACATTCACTGAAAAAGAGGCAGTGAAAGTACAACATGTCCTTCTTTACAGAGCTCACAGAAGACTTCTGAAGTGAAGTGTGGCCAAGTATGGTGACCCACACTCTGAATTTGTGCTCTGCATTTAACCCATCCAAGTGCACACACACACTGTGAACACACACCCGGAGCAGTGGGCAGCCAATGCCTCCACTTTTGGCATTCTTCACAGAAAAAAACACCTCTAGTTGTTTTGAATGCAAGAATGCGTGTCTTGTGTGAAGGTAACTGCTTATGTGCATTGTAGACAGCAAAGCAACTCTGATTTTTAAAACAAAGCATTGAACTTGTTGCAGAATCTTCAACATTTGTCTTTAAATGTTCTTAAAATATTCCTTGGAGACTGAAATCACTATCCATTTCAATACATTGCAGTCTCAGATGTGAATAAGGCTCAGTTCATCTGTATGCTGCATGAGAACTGGAGGAACTCCATTCAGCTGACAAAGTAGAGCATTCAATCTCCATATGGGCATTACCCTTCATTTATATTAAATGACATCAAGACAATGGAGACATAATCCATCAATCATGATCAGTTAAGAGCTGTGATTTGTCTGAATCATGCACATACATTATTCAAATAACGACGTGGAGTCTGACTCTATTAACTAACGGGAGGCAGGAAGCCAAAGGAACACACATTTCCACTGAGCAGCTCACAATGAGAATGCTAATGTACAGTGGCAAACTAAACAGGGGGCGGCACTTCCCCTGTAATGGAGTATGAGGAGAAGAGGTCTTTCAAACTCCAGTCAGATACCTTGCTGTCCATTAACTATCTACAGAAGGAATGCCATTAATAGTCCCTCACACCTAAGTGCACTGGACTGAACTAACTCTCCCAGAGTCTGATGTTAGAATCAGTAACTAAAACAAACTATTAAAAATATTTTTGAAATAAAATAAATATTAGAACTTTACTAATTTATTTATAATTATTATTATTTTTTTTTTAAATGACAAAAGCACATAGAATTTAAACTGGAACAAAATATTAATAAATACTATAATAGAATATAAATAATACTAAAATAACACCTGTTAGCATGTTGCTAACTTTTTAAATTACCTCATAGCAATGAATTCTGGGATTACCATTTCCATGATGCACACATGTAATGCTGTATTATTATTATTATTATTTTGCCAAATTAGATACCTATAATGGTGCATAATTCTGCTATTTGCAAAATCCTTTCTGTTGGGAATGTCTCTATGATGCCAGACTTCTCCAGTTAGGAAGCTCACTAGTGTTTGAAAAGAGCCGATATACTTTTTCTGAAGACATCTCTCAGAGATTTGTGAAAGTGAGGGATTTAGTTAACAGATAAAATCTGAATCAATGCAATCAAGAGAGGTAGAAGCTATGATTACCTGTTGGAAGGGGTTGACCTGACCCACGCTACATGTGAGGTAATACTGCAGGATATCTGTAAAGAGAGAGAGGGGCAGTAGGTCAAGAGCAATGCCATGAAAGAAATCAGCATTTATCATCTAGATGAAGACCCACTCAGGTATGAAAGTTTTTCCATTTGCTTGCATCTACAAGCATATAATACAATTTTATTCACTGTGCAAGTCATTATAAACCTGAAACTTTCTACAAATCGTTTCTTTTCTTTCCGTTTCACATCTGCCCAAAGCAGATGAACCCACACACTGACACACTGTCATTTACTGAGCTCAGAGAACCCACGGCAGCCATGTCAGGTATCTGAACAGCTATATTTCCAACCACAAGCAACTAGATTCCGTCCACAAATGCCTCACACTCCCAAGCTAAGCCGAGCATCTAATTTCTCTCCTGCAGAAGAGAATTTCCCAGTCAATGCACAAGAATCAATAACTAATCCCAGACCAAATATGCAGATTTGTTTGCATGAATATTGAAGGAAAATCTGTAGGAGAAATTTAAACATGCTACATTGCGTTTAGTTAAAGGGATAATTAAGATATTTTTGATGAAATCCAAGGGTTTTCTGACCCTGCATAGACAGGAATGCAAGTGAAACGGTCAAGGCCCAGAAAGGTAGCAAGGAAATCGTTAAAATAGTCCATGTGACATCAGTGGTTCAACCTTAATTTTATGAAGCCACGAGTATACATTTTGTGCGCAAAGAAATGTGTCGTGGTACTCTCATGAACGCACATTGAAGACTGACACGGAAGAGAAGAAATTGTTGAATGAAGTCATTATTTTTGTTTTCTTTGCGAATAAAAAGTATTCTAGTAGCTTCATAACATTAAGGTTGAACCACTGATGTCACATGGACTATTTTAATGATGTCCTTACTACCTTTCTGGGCCTTGAACGTGTCAGTTGTGTTGTGGTCTATGCAGGTCCAGAAAGCTCTCGGATTTCATCAAAAATATCTTAATTTGTGTCTGAAGATGAACGAAACTCTTACAGGCTGGGAACGACATGAGGGTGAGAAATTAATGACAGAATTACATTTACATTTACATTTATGCATTTAGCAGACGCTTTTATCCAAAGCGACTTACAGTGCATTCAGGGTATACATTTATACATTTATCAGTATGTTTTATGTATGTTTTAGAGTGCCAAGAATTTAAATGGCACTCTTATTGGTAGCTGAGCGCATATTAAATTAGCCAAAATATTAAATAAATGAATGATACTCTAGGACTTCAGTCTTAGGGGTGTTCAGGAATAACTCTTGCCTGGTGCAGGAAGTTGCATATGCTTGTCAATTATTGTGCATCATTAATATTCGTTAATATGCCATATTCGGTTGAATTTCATTGTGATTTCTACTATTTTCAGTAAACGTGAACAGAAAACACAATCTCACATTTGATGAGTTCTGCCAGGTCATTGAGGATTTCTACGATTGCTGAAAAGAAAGACGAGAGCTGAAAACTTTGTAAATACTAGGTTATTATCTCAAACAGTGCAGCTTGACGCTAGCAACACAAAGGTCTAGGGTTTGATTCCCATTAAATTACAAGTACAAAACACAGACAAAAGTTTGGGGTCCCCCCAAAGCTGATTAAAATTACAATGCAATGAATCTGATCTGTGAATGTAAAGATGAATGGAAATGAAGATCTAGACTGCATTGTTAAAAAAAATATATTTTCTATTTCTGCACAGGAAACGGTACTAATTCACACAGTCCTCTCACAAACCTCCACACGCCAACGCAGATGGAGTCTTGGGCCATCTTCACACGCAGCTTGCAGCAGGTTGCGTGGACGTGAATCAAAAACAGACACATGCGTCAGAGCGGTGGGTTTGTTGAGGAGGAGTGTGATGCTTTCATCACTATCATTACACACGTAGACACACACACGGCAGCGGTCACAGGGAAAAGAAAAACCTGCTAACCTGCTAAGTCAATTCTCCCATCCCATACAACCGGCATCCCTGATTGCACTATAAATGGCATAATTATGGCACTGATGAGGGGAATAAACTGGCCTCTCAATTATAACCATGGATGGCTGTATACAAAAGGCTAAACTGAGCAGCATTCATTTATAGTGTGGTAGTGGAGTTCAGTGCTGGATTTATAGGTTGTAATAGTATTCAGTGAGCGGGCCAGAGCCCCACAGGCTCATATGTCATGTGTAAATGACCTCCAGTAATTGGATGTAATATTGGGTGACTGGTGATGCCCATATGAAACCGAACAAAGACAATGGAGTGGCTTCCAAAAACGATCTGAGAGGAGGCAGAGCTTTAAATCCCACTCACGCCGATGACTGCAGGCTGTAAAAGATCCTGATTCACGCGAGGCAGGGAACACGCCAGCGCACTGACAGATCTTATTTATGAAGTGTTTCACAGCTTTTCTTCAATGATGATTGTAAAATTTAACATCCTTCTGAGAAGTTATCAGATGAGTAAACTGCATACATAACGGAGGACAATTATAGCATGCATTACTGTTGATTTTTTAAAGAGGAAAGCGTTTAATTTAGATGCATGTTTGGACTACTGTCATCTTCTGGATTTGAAATTAATATCGAGTGAAGATCAAGTAGACTTGATACAGATAAAATTGTGTGATGTAATTTAAAAAAATAAATAAATAAATAAAAAAATAAAAACAAACACATAAACTAGTAGGTTAGCCCATCATAACAGAGCTTATTTACATGTAGAAGTAGCCTGTCACCAATCTGGCTCGTGGTCTTCCGTCCGACTGCCACAAGAGGTCGCCTCTCCATCATACTGACTCACACCACACTTCACACTGGACTGCATTTGCCATCATTCATTGCACCGATCAAACAGCTGTCACCAATCACACGCTCTCCTGAAAGCTATTACACCCACTATATAACACACACTCAAATCCTGATCTAGTTGCTGAGTATTGTTAAGCGTTTATCACTGTGTTAGCTGATAGCTACTTTACGGAGCCTGTCCTAGTTTTCCTAGGTTATTCATAGTCTTGCCTTGCCTGTTTTTCCTGTGTATCAGATTCTTGCCTGTGTATTTCGTTTTACCCTTTCATCTTGCCGTTTTTTTGGTCCCACTTTATATTAGGTGGCCTTAACTAGCCTACTACGTGCTTACATTTAAATTAATCATTTGGTACAATGCACTTATTGTGTACATACATGTTTTTACATTGTACTTGTATTTAAAAAAATACCTATATGTAATTACATCTGTAATTAATTTCTGCAATTACATTTATAATTACACTGTTGACCCATCTCTTACACCTTAACCCACCCTTAAACCTACCCATACCACCAAACCTGTCCCTAACCTTACCCGTATCCCACCTCAATAGCAGCAAAAGAGTTTTGCAATACAATATGAACACAAGTACATTGTACTTATTTTTTATGTAAATACATAGTAGTTAAGGCCACCTAATATAAAGTGTGACTTTTAATTTTGTTTTGGTAAAGCCAGGCTAATATAAAAAAGGTTTACTGTTATAAATGAAATGAAGAAAATACAAAGTTTGCTAGATTTATGATTTTAATAATTCCAAAAATGCATCACTGTATATAAAAAGGGTCCATACGGCTCTTTAAACAACTAGATTCAGTATTAAACAGCTCAAGACAGAAGACATAATGGGATATATACTTAGTCTTTCCTCACAGAAGAGACACGATGGATGGCACAGACATGTGTACTATTTGTAAGTACAGAAATGTCTTGGTTCTATTCTAGGGAGACACAGTAGGATGAGTCAGTCTAGGATGGTGATAGCCAGAAGGAGCACATCAGAGCTTTCTTTGTGGTCTCCATCTACAGCCATTAATGCTTCCGGGCTGAATTACTGCTCCAAATATAATTCTGGACTAAAGAGATGTAATTCGTGCAAATGTGTAAGATAAGATCTGATGTGCATATTATGATGATGTTCAAAGATATATTTTATTCTAGAATGGTGGGACAAGTTCTGAAAACCCACTAGCAAAATATTTTGTCATCAAGCAATCATACTTCAGTGATCGTGACTCCACAAAAAGACAAACAAGAATCACCATAAAAGTAGTGTAATGACTTGTGTGCTATATTTCAATTCTTCGAAAGTCATGTTAATAGTTTTGTGTGAGGAACAGACTAAATTTTGTTTCAATGTAGATCCTCCCCTGCAGTGAGCTGTTAAATCAAATAATGAATCACTGAGTGGAGTAGATTTTTTTTTTTTTTTGAGCCAATTTTTTATGAACTGGTGATGAGGTTACAATTAAACTTTGCTTTTCTCTTTAACTTCAGAACAGTGTTATTTTAGTATTATTTATATACTATTTTAGTAAATTGTATTCTATTTTCAGTAATTGTATGTGCTATTGTGCTTAATTTTATTTCAGTTTTAGTTCTAGTAAATTTAGTAGTCAACTTACTTCAGTTTTCTAATTTCGTTTTCATTTTTTACATTTTTAATCTAATATTTATATTTTATTTGAGATATATTTAAATTAATAAAAAAACATTGTAATGGTTTTAGTTAATAACAATTTAGATAACGCCACTCCTTCAGAAGACTTAATGCACAAGTCACATGGAGCGCTTACTCGTGGTCACTACAAAACTGTGTTAGACTGAAAAATCCTGGGTGAAATCTCATAATTCTCCTTCTGCGTTACAAGTCTGGAAAAACAGCACGATGAATACATTGGCAGAATGTTCAATTTTGGGTGAACTATCCCTTTAAGGACTTATTTAGAGCAAATGAGAGGAAGACTACAGATAGGAAGAACAAAAGATAAGAATAGAGCCCAGAAGACACACAATTACATGGTTGTGTGAAGCTGATAGTCACATGGCTTATCATCCACATCCTTCAGCGGTTTACTCTTCCTTTCCTCTTATCTCTCTCCTCTGCTCTCCAGAAGTTCTTGCTGTAGCTCTTCTCTTCTCAACCGACCAACAAAGTGATTAATCATAACAGACACCAAAGCTGACATATCAAACCTGCTTCTACTAAATGAAAGCATATAGAGATCCACATGCATAAAAAGACACTTCTGCTTCCTGCATAGAACCAATTCTAGCAGTCATTCATTGAGTCCCAATATAACCTCTCCATCTCCATATCTAACCACAGGTCCAACATAATGAAACCATTTAAACACATTTAACAGGATTCACACATGTTCAGGCCAGTGCAAATGCTTCCTTTCCAAGGATTAAGTCATAGGAAGACCAATTTCCAATGGGCCGTACCCAGAGTCCACCTAGATTAGGCTTAACCAGAATGTGTGAGCATCAACTTTCCATCATCAACATCTTGGTCCGGCCACCAAAGAGGAACGCTCGGACATGAAAAAACAAACACAGACTGAAAGAAAAACACCCACACAGTTGTCTCTTCCCCCTGATATACTGAGAGCATCCAGCCTCCTGTGGATAATAAGGTCACTTTGAAGAGGAACTGCTGTGTTGAGTAATGCTGATAAAGTGAGGAAGAGAAAGTCAGATGGAACACTTCCTCTCTGAGCCAACAGGAAATGAACGCCTGCGTGACCGCTCATCCCTCAGAGAACACGCTCCTCCGTCAGGAGATGTAGGGCAGACTAAATTCAGACAGACTCGCAAGTGATTCACAATAACACCTGCTAGATTAAGCATCTTACTCACAAATCAGCAGGAGGTGGAAGAAAGAAAAAAAAAAGAAATGTAAAATCTGTTAGATTTGAAAGAAAACTATGGATTGGAGCGAAATGAAACAAACCTTTCTTGATGAGCATATACTGCTCTGACACCTTGGTCATGTACATGTCAGGCGCTGCACAGAAGTCACTGAAGCCCTAAAATGAGAAAGAAAAAGCAAACAATGAATATTAAAGGAGGATATTCTACACTTTATAGCATGCTGTTTTCCCCTGAAGGTTATTCAACTTTTCTACAGACAGCTTATCCATTAAAATGATCAAAAGTGACCGTGAAGACATTTAAAATGTTACAAAATACTTCCATTTCAAAGAAATGCTGATATGTTGAACTTCCTATTAATTTCAGCTTTCCCTTCTATTCAACTTTCTATAATAATTCTGAAAAAAAAAAAGTTGTCATGGCTTTCACTAAAATATTAAGCAACAACTGTTTTCAACATGGATTATATAAAAATCAACACTTTAGTATGATTTCTGAAGGATCATGAGACACTGAAGACTGGAGTAATGATGCTGAAATTTCAACTTTAACAAATCAAAGAATAAATTATATTTTAACATTTAAATATTCCACAATATTACTCACTTTACTCTATTTTTGATCAAATAAATGCAGTCTTGGTGACTGGCAAGAGGCTTCTCTCAAAAACATCTTACCAACTCCAAACTTTTGAAGGGTAGTGTATATTTTAAGCTGTGATTTTTAGCGATAGTGTTTAATTAGCATCCTGGCAGCTAGCTGTGCTTTAACTGGTTGACAAGTGTTGTGTTTTTAAGATGGCATGTCAAGCTAAAAATAGTCTAACTTTAAAAAAATGCACCTTGAAATCCCTCAGTTCTGTTTAACTGTATTTTGCAGTAGCAAGAAAACATCTAATCTAAATTTCCCCTAAGAAAGGCATGCAATCAAGCCCTGGTATATCTGAAACTAACCTAGTCATACAGGGACTTTCATATAACTGATTTGCCAGCTAGTAGCTGGCAACCCACTGACTAGTCCATTTTGACTAGCTTTTACTTTGATCTGTAGGTTTGTACATTCCTAATATGAAAATGACCTTGATTATGTTTGACAAACTGCTGTTAGTGTGCAAATTCTGAGTGTTAGAGTATGTATACAAAAAATGTCATGACATCTCCCCTTTAAAGCAGTTGTATAATATAACTATGCTAAAGAGGCTGCTAATCACAGAGGTGAACTATTACTGGCTGCTTTATGTAATTCCACAGTAATTCATAATTTGGGCATATGCCGTGAGATCTTAAGACGAAGAAGCATCACTACAATACTGTCCTGCCTCTGTGAGGAGAAGCGTTGCCATGGAGACACTCACCGAGGAGACAGCCAGTTCCAGACCCAGTGAGCCCCAGCTGATTACCAGCGCCAACACACCCAGAAAACACACCCTGAGAGAACACAGATAATCAGCATTTCTGCCATCATTATATACAATGTACACATATTATCATATTCTAAAAGGTTGGAATCCCTTCACTGGGCTTTTCTGCTTAGAAAAACCCTTCATCCCACTACAATTTTCATAACTTTCATCTATAATATGAATTTAATGTTGGTAAAATTATAGAAGCAACAGTGGGATTCAAAACCATTAAGTAATAAGCACACATGGCTTGCTATCATCCATACAGCATGTTGTTATATGAGCCTCACATTTGTGTAAAACAAACTCCAACTAAAATATCTGCTCACCTTCACATCTAACATCTGATGCCCACGTTTGAGCATAATATATTTAACATATTGCAGATTGGCAGACTGTAAACGTGTGTATATATGAAATAAAATACAATAAATATTTATTTATATTGTTTATTTATATATACACAAATTAAAAATAAATACATTTTATTTTATTTTTTTTACAGTCTGCTAATCTGCAATTTTAAAAATTAAGTTATTTCTTTATATTTTAAAATAATTTCTTTATCTCTCTCTCTCTGTGTGAATATAAAATCAAATACGATATTTATTTATTTTAATTAGCATATATACACAAATTAAATATATATATATATATATATATTTTTTTTTTTTTTTTTTATACAGTCTGCTAATCTGCAATGTGTTAAACTTAAAAATAAAATAGTTATCCATTTATATGTTTAAATATAATTTCTTAAAATATATAAGCATCCTTGAATAAATTTATTTAGTTTTATTTTATTGGGGAAAAAAAAATAGATCTTGAATTCTTAACAACAACAACAAAAATACTGTTTGCAGCATAACTCTAAAATCAACATGTTCCACATAAAACAGTCAGACACTGAATTGAGTTTTTTGGTGATGTGTACATTAATAAAAATTATGCTTCCATCTATACCTTTAAATTAATACCATCATACTACTTGATTTGGCATTTGAGTATCATGAAATGCCTTGAGTCAGGATTGAACTATGGCATCCTACAGATTTCACGCTTTTAGTGAGTAGCAACTTTTTTTGCAGAGCAAATCAATATCCTAACATTTACCTTCTGACACAGCCTAATGTCAAACCGGCTTTTTCGCTATATAATGTGAATGCTAAATGTTAAATGTCTTAATGTATAGTAAATAAGATAAGCTAGAGGAAATCGGTAAGCCAGCTTCATGATAGAGATGGCAGGCTTTAATGTGAGCTCTAGCCTAGGAGGAAACGATGCACTGCTTCCTCCTATAAGAAACAACAGGTTAACGACGGCCTTAGAGACACAATGACTCTATCCATAACACTGTGTTTTTTGGCAGGTCTGGTGGAAGGAGTTGTGCACTATCTACTAAATGACTGAACATGATCGCCCCACACCATGTACCTGAGGTACTCCAGCACACATAGGAAACCAACATACAACTGAAGAGACCTTCCAGAGAATATCTCGCTTACTTACAATAGCACTGTTCCAAAATCTAGTATGCCGCCTACCTACCCAGACAGCATTTTAAGCTACACACTTCCAACACAAAGGAAGTTTCAAAGGATAGGCATGCCACAGAAGACAGCTAAGGCAACACAGCATGTATGCTTCAATGAGAAGGCAACCTAGAACGAATTTGGAAGGAAAAAGTTGGTGGACATCAGTCCAGTGAAATCTCACTACAAATACATACATAAATAAATATATATATATAAATAAATATATATATATATATATATATATATATACACAATACAAGACCTTTTACATTCATACAGGATGAAATTCTAAAACCTGGACAGTCCAATAAAATTTGGAAAGGAGGTCCATGAAAACATACATAGAGTTGGCCAAAAAGGCAAAATTTGTAATGTTGTGATTTACCTCTTAGATGGTTGGTTTAGTTTGTGGCTTATAATGCTTTAAGAAAGACTACTGGAACCAAGACGGGTGGACACTGTTGCATTGTTAGCTTTGAGACATCTCTAGTTGCACCCCAAATTGAATAGTATCCAGTTTGCCCTATACTGTCTCTTGTATGAATTTTATAAGGATATTTTGTCATCCAGCATAATGTTCATTTTTTGGGGAATTTTCAGTGTCAACACACTACAAAAGAGCACAGAAGAGTGCATAAGTACAACGATTGGGATACTCTTATTGGGGAGTCTCTTAGCACTTCATAAGAGGTAGTGTGGCAGGAAGTTACTTTCTATATAGAGCGGTTTTGGAACAGTGCTAATGTGTCTGTTTTTCGAGCTATGTTGTTCAGGCACTGTGGACAGCTTGACACGCTGTTGTTCTTCTGTTTTTCTGTGCCATCTCTGATTTAAAACTTCCCGGGGGGGTGGGGCGTGGGGTGGAGATCGGAGAGAAAGAGACATTATAATTTCTGTGTTGGAGCTAAAATAGAAGAGCATAACTAACACTTCATAAATCAATCTGGTGTAACCAGCCTCATGGAGTGGCATCGAGTGCATGGCTCCCTGACAACTGAAAGACGTTTGTGGGTCAGTGACAAGAGCAGATTGCTGGTCATTTACTAGTTTCTGTAAGATCTATTTTCCCTGGTGTACCACACATGACCCAAAGACACATCCATATGTCGAGCCTTACCCAATCAGAGTTCCTTTGGAGTTGCGGATAAGGCCAAAGAGCACCAGCAGGCAAATGAGCACATCAAACAGCAGCAGACCCAGGTAGCCTAGCCACCTAAAGACAACAACACATAAACATTACAAACACAGCAAAACCCACAGTCAATGTAACGAACGCTGTATAACAATTTATTGGAAACTCAAAAATGGTAACACTTCAAGAAACATTAACAAGTCATTAACAAATAGTATAAGATGCTTCACAGATCAGTTGTCTCTTGTATATTTAAATAATGAAATATAAATATATGAAAAAGGGGTCAGTATGCTGTTTTTCTTTTAAGAAATGTATATTTTTACTAACCAAGGATGCATAAAATTGATAATTCGTAAGTTTATAAAATAATAACAATAATATTGTAACAGTATTTCACAGTATTGCTGTTTTTACTGTATTTTTGATCAAATAAGTGCGGCCTTGGTAAGTAGGGATGGGCGATATACCGGCAGAGATTTCCGACTATTGCCTCTATTGTGATTACACGCTCGTGTGACATTGCTGTGCTACGTGGTCACGAAAACATTTCGTTTGTATGCGTGTTTAAGCATTTCTATAAAAAAAAAAAAAAAAAGATTTTTGAGCCATGGAAACTCAATCAGCAGCAAAAGAGAACTCATTTCACTATATGCACGCTGTCTGAGAGACAGTGCTTTCTGAGCACTGTCAGAGAGCCGTGTGCACGTAAAGATGGTGCTAATAAAGTGTGGGAGAGTTATTTTTGCTGCTTTATAGGCATTGAACAGTCAAATACACAATTGTATGAGTCAAAATGCCCATATTTGCCAGTATCCTCGTAAACACAGTAATTTAGGTCTTAAGTGAAAGCAACCAGCTGAGAAAGACGACGCACGTGTAACAGTATATTGGATCCAGGCAGCTCTTAAAGTGACAGCATAATATTCCTGCTGTCTGTCATTCATGTTAATCAGACAACAAAAGAGAGAAAATCTCTCACTGCTCTTGACTAAATAACTTTTGTAACTTTAATAAGAAGAAATATATATTTAATTTAGACAGTGAAGAATATGCAGTTTTTTTTATACATGTGATTACTTTATACAATGTATGCAGCATTTTTATGTGTTCTACTGTAGTGTTTTTTTTTTTTGTCCTTTTGCTTGTAATTAGTTTATTATTGTTATTTAAATCGCTGACTGTTTACTTGTCTTCAGTAAGCTTCAGCGATCCATTTACATTTTCAGAAAATGTAATTTTTGGAAATCAAAGCCAAAATTATTTGGTTTTCTGGCTTTATCCTGTTTTGGAAGCCTGAAATGAAACTTATTTGGCTTTTTAGGTAAACAAACAGACCCCAAAGCAATTTCTTTCAGTGAGAAATGTAAATGGCTGACGAGAGGTGGAAAGAGGCAGAGAGTGAACAGAATGCTAATTTCTATTCTCTCTAAGAGAGCACTGTTCACAACTTATGCGATACAGAGAAATCCTTTGAGCACTTTTTCTTTTTTGCCTGAGACTTTTTTTTTGGGGATGTTAGAAAGATTTTACACCTTCAAACAAACTGAAGTACATTTCAAAATGTCAGTCAGAAATATTTCAAGGGTTGTCGTACCAC
Source organism: Onychostoma macrolepis (assembly GCF_012432095.1). Lineage (NCBI taxonomy): Eukaryota > Metazoa > Chordata > Actinopteri > Cypriniformes > Cyprinidae > Onychostoma > Onychostoma macrolepis. The sequence continues at coordinate 29,563,179 of NC_081157.1, read as the reverse complement.
AAAAATTTCAGTAATCAGTATAAGGGATTCCTAATTTCTTTTTTGTCAGCCAAACTTCATTTACCAAATATGTTTACTTATTGACACAACCCTTAAATTTTAAGTTAATATTTTAATAACGCTCTCTCTCAAGTTCACAGTTCTCTGATGTCAGTTAATGATCACATGACACGCAGGTAAACCAATATTTATTTATTTTTGCAAATATGTTTATAATTTAAAAAATGATATATATACATTTTTCTTTATTAAAAATAAATAATGTTCACATACTTGAACTTGCGTACTGAAATGTGTATTCTCTTTTAAATTTTAGAATTGATTTGGTACTGAAGTAGAATGTTTGACATCCCTACAAATTTCTTTCAGTGATATTGCCATTTCTGTGAAAGACATCAAAGTACATACCTGTACCAGTCATACAGTTCAATCTGGGTTGCCAGATCCTCCAGGGAGATGCTGAGATCGCTCCAAAAGGGAATGTCAGCCATCTGACGAACAAGCTCGCTCCGCTGATCCTGGAGTTTCTGTACAATGGACAGGTAGTCTGTGTGCTTTGCATACTGGTCCTTTAGCAGCTGAAGGTTCTCGTCCACAGTCTGGCTCTGAGCTGATGTACTTTCTGACACCTACAGACACACACATTTGCTTTGTAAGCTCTTTTCTCACGAGCTACAGATCATACAGCATAACATCTGAGTATGTCACAGAGATTGTCAAGCTCTGGTGTGTTTTTGGGGAGACGAAGCACTGTGTGAACATAACCCAGTGTGCATCAGTGTCTCACCAATCTGTCCACTCCTGACACGGTGCGATTGGCATGGCGGAGGGAGTAGGTAAACCGATTCACGCCGTCACAGGTTTCGCCATTCCCGTAGAAACCAACAGCAATGCCAGCGCTGTAAGGAGACAAAGAGAGAGGCATGAAGAGGAGGCCTTCTGCAGAGCCATGGTAACCCTGAGGAATAGGTCAGTAATGTCCCAAAACCCCTGCACACAGCCGGCAGAAGACGCAGACAAGCATCTAATTCAGACTCTATTGTCCTCATAACACAACTGAACACACATGAATGACTTATTAAATAAGAGTGAATTCTCACAGATCATTCAGGGCTACTGATTTACAGCAGTCATGTCTAAACAGGAGTACTTAGAAATTGTAAAGATGTAAATGTAAAGATTTAAGAATAATTATAAAATACTAAAAATAAACTATTTATCTTGTGTGTATTTTTTTGTATTAACCATAAATACACTATATGCACTACTGTTAAAATGATTTTGGATTAGATTTGTTTTAAAGATTTTTATTTTTTTTATTTTTTACTTTTACTCTGTAAAGACACAAACACATAAAAAGACACATAAAATTCCATTCAAAGAATCCTGAAAAAAACATCCTAAATATTACTTAGCACAACTGCTTTTAACATTGATAAAAATGCTTCTTAAGCATCAAAACAGCATATTAGAATGATTTCTGAAGGATCATGTGACACTGAAGAATGGAGTAATGATTAATATTAAATAAATTATAATAATATTTCACAAAATTACAGATTTTACTGTATTTTTGATCAAATAAAATGCAGCCTTGGTGAGCATAAGAGACTTTCAAAAACAAAAGAATCTTACAGATGCCAAACATTTAACTGTATGTATGTAACCAAATAAAGCATTAAAAGGCTCACAGCTTTAAAATATTTAAAAATCAGTGATGAAAATACAATGGACTGTAAATAGAAAAGAGTGTAGTATTGTCTCAGAGAGATGAATTCTAAGCATTATTGCATTACATATGGGCTCATAACCAGAAGGTTGCTGGTTCAAGCCATGCAATATGCAATACAAGCCTTAAATGTTAACGTAGTGAAAACTCACTTTATATATTTGTACAGTTCGCAACTAACAAAATGATTTTAGTCCATTTAGTCCAAGTGTCTGTGCACATGTGAGAACCACAAGAGAACTAGTGGTCAAATGATCAATAGCACTCTGTGAAACTCAACACAACATTGACTCAGACTGCTGGGCTACAACAACAGCGCTGGGAGAAGACAGATGAAAATGAATCGATTGTGCTAACAGCTTTGACCAACAAGAGAATCAGGTCACAAACACACGGCTGCCCCACAAACCCACTGAGACCGTTCACAGCAATGTACAGACCACCTGCACCATCTGTACCAGAGATATGACCACCAACACATCCGACTTGAGCTTGTTGCCTCACCACCAGGTGGCAGAATAGCACAACCTGCCGATGGGGCTTTCAATCCCACTCATTCCCATTCCCCACCCTCTCTCGCTCAAGTATGCCACCCAACTCTATTGTAAAGCATTCAATGGCAGCTACAATCAGCAGTCACCCCGCTTAAGGGGGTTCTGCAGCTAAACAAAGAGCTATTCACCGCAGGACAAGCTCCACAGCTCTCAGCCAGAGTACATTTAAGACGCATTCCATGCGTTTGCCAGTCTTAGACTTTGGCCCATTTGTGAAGCAAATGATAAGTATTAAGATTTCACAATAACGTCTGAATGTGAAGGACCCATTGTCGTTTAAGCACTAGGCAGGAAGTCACTTGAGTGAGAGTATCTCAAATAGCTCTATATTTTGTAAACATGCAGTTAGTTGTGCTAAACTGACGTGGTGTGTTGGTTTTATTCTCCATGCGCTGTGCTGTTCAGATGGGGCGTGTTGCGGCACGAATGTGCAGATCAGGAAGCAGATGTCACCTCGCCGTCCCCCCGAAGCCATGGTCATGTGACCCATTAGAGGTCTCAGTGGAGTTCCCAGCATTCCTGCTACACTAAATCTGGTGGATAATCTGCATGAGTAAAGTTAACTAAATACACAAAAACACAGTCTAATCTCTCATAGCACAACATGAATGGTTAGAGTGTGACATTTCTTTTCTCATGTTGTTTGTATTAAAATAAATTATAATGCTACTTGTGTTTACACTATTACAGAACTATGCAATGACTTCACTGTGAAATTATCTGTTTGTAAGAAGCAGAGGTTCATACTGTAGTTCCCAAGAAGACAGAAATAAATTAATACTTATACAGGACTATTTGTGCAAGGTGGCGTTCTGAGTTTTTAAATGGATCTTTAAAATAAATCTAAAAAGTATATATATATATATATTTTTTTTTATATGTCAGTGTATATGTATATATATAAAAAAATCAGTTCAAGAACAGTAATTTTAAAGTATTTTTAGATGCTTTGTTGATTTCTTAAAAAAAAAAAAAAAAACCTTGCCAGTGTGACTTACTTCTAAGAACACTACGGTTTTACCATTGTAATCATATCAAACAAGGTATGGGTAGCCCAAACAAGCCTGTCAGCTATAAAACTGTCAGCCTGCAAAAAAGGGCAGCAGTGAGGTTTATAGGGTCAGATACATCAAACCATACCAGAGACATCTCAGATAATAGTTATACCGAGAGAAAGGAAGTGATTGTGGGCTCTAAAGGCAAGATATGACCCGAGGACAGATCAATCAATGTTCCCGCAGCTGTGGCCTTTGGTGGTCCCATATCACTGCTGTCCTGTATTAAAGAAAGCTCAGTCTGTCAGACAGTCTCTATTCTGGGCAACAGCTCTCATGGGTCCATACAGACATACTGCAAACAAATAAATGACAAACATAAGCCACATGACTCATCGAAATCTATCCCAGCGCTCCTTAATGCTAAGAAGCAGACTTGAGTTGCATAACATATAATAAATAATGACCTGTGATTGTTGATCAGTGTGAATGGGGTTAAATGCTCCTTAGAGAATAACACTCCACTGACTGGACAGATCACACTGAGCAATCTCATTACTCATGCTCGTCCTGGTGCGCCCTTCCCCCTAAAGCACAGCGTCCTGAATCAGTGGGGATTTCGTTAAGTGGAGTGTCACACAGCTAAGACGAGACTAGCTTGGTCACTGTACCCAAAGAGAGGCCTTTGGTGTTTTATCTCTGTATACAACAGCTACAGTTACCAATAAAAATGAATTAAAAAAACACGCATATACATATAAATACATAGAAAGAGAGAGAGAGAGATGTACAAAAAGTGCAATCTTCTTACAAAAATATATAATTAAAAAAATAAATAAAAAATACATGACATAGAACAAATAGCAGGTCTATTAGTTTGCAAGACTTAATGCACAGATTTTTGATCCCTCCATTGCTATAGTTGTCACTGCCATTTAAAATGCATTTTCAAATTCAAATCCCACATTTAAATATGGCTCTCAATCTAAAAATTTAACCGTGTAGCTAGCAGCAAATCAGTTATGCTAAAAAAAAAAAAAACCTTTGACACTTTTAGAGCGATTACACATTAGGGTTGGGCTGATGGCTGACAGACATCACGATGTTGAGCCGGCATCGTGATTCCCCCCCTCCCCCTCTCGCAATCCGCCACACCCCAATTCCATGTTCGGAAAGAAAATTAAGTGTACAACGGAACCCCTAAAGAGAATAACTAGCCTACGAGATGGGAGGATAAAAAAATTATTTCAATACTTTCTCTCGCAATTATATCATTGGGTAATTATACTGTAAATAAATTGGGGAGCCGCTATTAATATGCAGGGAATTGAAACGACTTTCGAATGTGCGCACTCATTTTACGTTCACTTTCGAGATTCAAGATCACACGGACTCTATAATACGGAGTGGCAGTACTTACCACACATTTTACAAGATTAGATGTTTGTCAGTGGTGCTCAGGATCTGCAAATCATTCACCATCGTCCTATCAGTCATCTCTCCTTACTTTGTGTAAGTGGTAAGTGAACTTTCATGTAAGCTATTGTAATGTAACGGGCTACCACTATCAAGTGGCTCCGTAGAACGTGTTATTTGTTTTCACGCTTCGTGGCACACCCCTAACCCCGCCCCCCGATGCCATCATCCATCATGATGTTTCACTGTAGACATCGTCCGATGCCAATTTGGTAGACATCGCCCAACCCTATTACACATACACATAGGAGTGTTTAAAAAAAAGCTTACTCTAGTGAGACAAAAAAAAAGGTAGGGAAATCTTATATATTTTTTTTTATCTATAAAGAAGACTACTGACATTATTGCAATATTCCCTTAGTAAATAAACAATATATTTAAAATACATTAATTTCATACTAAGTATAGTTATTAGCATATTTACTAACATATCGATCAAGCCTAACTGATATAAAAATTTAAAATTAAACTTTATTTGGAGTAGGTCACTACTTGTGCACAATGAAAATTTCTTAATATTAAGCCTAAAATGTGTTTTAATGTCACTACTGATGAGGATTGTATGATATTTCAATAGTATCTGTCTTTTAGGTAAGTGTACCTGAAGTATACTTGCAATAGTTCCACTTTAGCACAAACAATTAGTTGTACTTCAGCACTACTTTCACACAATTAAAGTACATCAAGTACAAAATTAGTTGTTCCAATTTAACAGACTTTAAGTATAACAGTTTAGTACACCAAATTGCAGGCTATTTTTAATAAGTGCATAAATATGAAATTTTATTTTTAGTATACTTAGCATGAAAGAAATGCATTTCAAATACATTTTAGTATATTTATTTTTCACAGGGTCACATTACCCAATGTTATATTGTGAGCAAAGGTACTGCGATAATAATAATAATAGTTCACAGCATTAGCAGAGACAGAATATCTTTAATATGTAAGAAATACTGACATTATATCTGTAATATACTAAAATGAACAGAATTGAATCAAAACTGGAATCAAGAGCTTGTGAATCAGAATCAAATCAGAAAATCTGCTATAAATAATTTGTACATACATTGATGTACAATTGGACAGATGAATCATATTTCTGGTGCAAAAATGTTGGATGGACACAAGCTTATATATTCCTGTCTCAAGCCCTTCAAAATTCCCAAATGAACTGCACACTAGCTGCTGTGATGCTATCAGAGCCTTTGAAGTGGCTTCAATGTCAAGTCATGAGCTGATTAGCATAAACGCTGTAAAGGTTTCAGAGTCTTGCTCTGGATTTCCATAATCTTTAGTTATGCAGCGCTACAGCTAAAATGTGCCTGAAGCTGCAGAGATCAGAAGTCCAAGCGTGAAACTTAGGTGCTTGTGCATCTGGAATGAGTCCTCTAGGCTGTTTCACACCAACTACAATTAAACTATCTGACAGAGGTGAGGATCAAACTTTAAATCATTGAAAACAGAGCAAATTCATGTGTCTTGACTTGTATGCCTCCAACTATGGCCCTGTCCCAAATGGAACACTTCATGTACACTTGCGGTCTTACAATGGCCGCCGCATGCATGTGTCCGTTAAGTCCACGAGACCGTAGGGTGTCCTATTCGTCATTTTAGCATTCAGAAGGGTGCTCGCGAGCGCCCCCTTTGCAGCCATTATGCACCCTCGATCCATACTTCTACCCAACAGTCAAAGCGGCATTACGTCACGAAAGTGCAGACTCCGAGAAAGACTGCGAGGGTTTAGGGTGCCATTTGGGACGGGGCCTATATCAATTCTGACTGAACAGTGTGCATTTGAAGGGATTTCATCTGGACTAAATAATAGGGATGCACCGATAACGGTATCGGGCCCGATACTGAGCTCCTGTACTCGTACTTTTTAAAATGCACGATACCAAACGCCACACAGCATGTGATAAGTGCCATATTCAGACAAAGAAACACCGACAACAGAACAACAGACAGCAGAATGGAGTTATTAGAGATGATGTCTACGAAGTATATGTATGCAATGAATTTAATGTTAAATATTCAGTATTAACGCCTGTATAGCTGATGTGCACAAGCTGATAGGCCAAGCAAAGCACGCTGAGTGGATTGAGATGCGTGAGCTTGTCGAGTGAATATCCTTTTCTCACAGACATCACTGGATAGTTTGTACTTCGGTCAGATATGTCAGAAACAAGTAAAACAATGCACAAGTTACTTAACGGAAGGGGGAGGGAGGGAGAGAGAGAGAGTGCGCACATACTTCTGTTGTGTGATCTTTGTTGATGTTCGCTCACTTAGCACACGCATCATTTGGCTTAAAACTAAATCGTAAATAAGACAATTTATAGGGGCATTCACTATAAACAATTTACTATCAACGTTAAGCATACACGACTTACTGGCGAAAGTGAAACTAACAGCCTGTTTGAAATGCGCTAGGCTGTAGGCCTTCTGTACTTGTCCCTCTCATTCTGCACCAGTACAAATACGTGCACACGCTGCGCATGTTTTGCTTGCTTCATGAGAGATTCTGCATTATATGAGTGGCTTTGAAATATAAAAATCGCAGCACGTTTCAAATGAAAAAAAAAAAAATGCGACTTATTTCTGAAATATCACAGTTAGGAGTAGAGGTCGACCGATTCATCGGTTTTGCCGATTAATCGGCACCGATAGTTGATTGCCACAATTATCAGGTATCGGCATGGATAGTTTTCCGGTGTGCAACCATTGCTGGAGTGGCTGAGAAGGGTCCGCTGGCATTACACAGTACGAGAGCGGCCTCTAGAGGTGGAAATCACTGACAGCACGTGTTGTTTATTTTGACACGTGACACTGCGCGCTGCACAGAGCGGGAAACTCCAGACTCGCATTTAAATACAGCCGACAGAAAAGCCTGCCGCGGAACAGAACGCCATTCACATAGTTTTCTATTAAATTACATTATATTTGTCCCAAATCGTTGTGAATGTATAATGACTTCACCCTAGGCTATAAATTATGTATTGTGCATTTTTCAGCAAAACGTTTGTCTTTCTGTGGCTCTAATAAAGTCTGTATGCTTCATGTAGAGAGCTGTAATACAGATCGCGCGTTCTCTTTCCGCTTGCTCTGTTTTTTTTTTTAAACGCCAAACTTCAAACTCATTCATGCCACATTGTTCATTCTTGAAGCAAACTTATGTACTTAAATAGTTTTAGACCGCCACTTGATCTGAACGCAAAGCGTCTGGTGTGTGTGTGATATTTCTGAGTTCTCCTAGACGCAGCGCTGCTGCCCGGTGTGGGACTAACTTTTTTTTTTTTTTTTTGATTAGATAATTATTAAGTGTTAAAAAACAGAAGCAAATAAAGTGTGTGAGTACACATACAATATCCATATGCATGTAATTTTAATGCTATGGCCTTGTGTAGGTATTTAAAGATGGCCATCTTTAAGCGTGATTGTTGAAATTAAATGCTAGCACTTAACAATAAGAGTCCATTCCTAGCATTAATGAAAACTGTAGAAGTATTGTTCCTTGTTAGAGTGTTTTCATTTCAACATTCACTATTAGCTACTAATAGGCTACATTTTTAAATTTTAAAGTTTCTTCTTTTAACATTAGCAAACTATGAAATAACTTTAATGATCAGTATAGTAAATACTATTAATATTTTAATTCATTTACAAAGTATGGTTCAGTACTGTTGCTGCTTTTTTTGTTTTTAATAGTAAAGCACTAGCTCTCTTTCAGTATCCATTTTGAAAACTATCGGCTGATTAATCGGTATCGGCCAGTGTGGTCCAACCTAGCTATCGGTATCCGTAAATTCCACTATCGGTCGACCTCTAGTTAGGAGATTTATAACAAGTGGCTCCCTGCATTATTACAGCAAAACACGTGATTACAGTACTAAGCCGCTGCGATGCTATTAAGTTACAGATGATGTACCATAGAGCAAAAAAAAAAAAAAAATTAACAGTGAAAGTAACAAAAACTTGTGAAATACATTTTTAATCGGCATAATTAAGTGTGAAAATAACCGAATGACATACAGTCAAACTAGGAGCGTAGCCAGAAAAGAGACTCTGGGTGTGCATCAGAAAAACTGGGTGTGCCACATTTACTGTCAGATTAATGTGCAAAAAAAAAAAAAACACCAAGACTGTGTATTACTAACGTTACAGAACAGAACAGACTGGGCTGATATAGCCTGTAAAAATATATAACATCTCTAATTACATAGTCGGAATGAAAAGGTGCATTTCTTTATTAAGTTCATGTGGAGATGGCGAGTGCAGCGTCGCATTCAGCAACTTTATCTTTTCAGCCGACACTGACTGACTGAGAAGAAATCACTAGTTTATTAACAAATAATTCAAATGTTTTCTTTTCCCTTTCCCCCAACATATTCATAATCATTAGCCTACTTTTGCCATTGCTAGTTTTATACGTGTGCTTGAGCGCGGAATAGGCTATACACCTATATATTAAAGGACGGTTAGTAGCCTAGGTTATTATATTAATCAATTTACGTGTGACTAGTGAAATCTTTAGTCGGGGACAGGCCTACTTGGCACAAGGAACCGATCCATTTTTAAAATAAAATGCTGACAATTTGAAAAGTGCGCCTGCTAATCACGTCACGTTTTATTGCAATGCACGAGTTATGAATGCGTAATAAGTCAAATGTTTTTATTTTATTTAATTTCTTATGGGTGCTATGGCAGCGCTTTGGTCTTTCTTGGGGGTGCTGAAGCATCTGCAAGCCCCTCCTTAGCGCTGCCCATGTTTATTACGATTAAAAAAAAAATGATTCTGCATCTGTTTTTAGGTGTGCCAGCTGCCACTGTGGGTGGCACCGGCACACCCGTGGCTACGCCCCTGAGTCAAACCAAATATTATTCAGACACCAGATATCATTTTTGATATTTTTTTACTAGTGGGTGCAGGACACAATAGTTAATTTAAGTAAGTGAGGATAGCAAAATAAAAGTAAACTGCGACATATTATAACCAACAATTCTTCATACAGTGAAGTAAAATTCACTACCAGTAAAATTGCTACAAATTTGGGACCAAAAATTATTCAGACCGAGTCTGGGAAAAATTTGACGTTCAGGTTTTTACATACCTTTCTATCAAAGTTATCGGAACATTATCAAGCTGAATTTGTTCTGACACAGTTTAACTGAGTTTGTGTCATATTTTATTACCATTTTCTAAACTATAGCGAATAAACTTTGATAATGTGAGAAATGTTGAAGGTGTCTGAATAAATTTTGGTTTGACTATCTATTTGATAACATTATACATACTCTTTTGGTTTCTGTACCCAATATTTATAAAAAAAATAATAAAAATAAATAAATAAATTAAAAAAAATGTACAAATGCAATGAAAATATCAGTCTCAGGACACGGTATCGGCAAGTACCAAAAATAAAAGTATCGGTATCGGGCGATTACTAGAAAAAGTGGTATCGGTGCATCCCTACTAAATATTGAATGTGGTGCAGAGAAACTCAAAAGAACTCACTCCTATGTAGGAGCAAATAACAACACAAACCCTAAATGTTACTCAGAATAAACAGGAAACACTTAAGAGTAGGTGTTAACCTACACGACTGATTGGACCGTGAAGGAATCTACAGTAACATGACTCAGATTCTGCTGTTTACGATCACTCCTCTGCGTCCTCATGAATCATTGATTCAGGACAGGGGATTGCATGTCTCAACCACATTTTGTAAAACATTCTTGTACTTTCTGGTTTCTATTTGAGCGCTCGTGTGTTACTTCAAATGAGTCAACTGAGATTTCTTGTGAAGCTCTCAAAATATGTGCCTTCATCAGCAATTCTCAGGAGGTTTCGCCATAAAATTTCAATAGAAACAGAATTGTCTTGACATATTTAATACCAAATCCGATGGAATAAGAGAACCTTCAGATGGTACACATTACAAGGGCTTCTTACTAAACAATCTGTTCCTATAGGGTGTCTAGATACACAGAGTCTACAGGAAGACCTGCATAAGTGATGAGTAGTCCATGCAGTATCTACACTTTTGCACATTTTTGGTGCTGATTGGGGTGGAATTGAGAATAAACTCAAATATGGTACATTTCGCTTGAAACTCAAACGCAAGAGATGGGTGAGGAGATGTGTCTAAATGACGTACAGAAGAATTACGTGGAAATCCGCATTTCAGTGGAATTCTGCTGGTGCAGTTACCATGCAGGCGTGCTGATGTGAAATAAGATAATGTTTGTTGTTTGCTGCTTTAAAGTGGCCCATTTATATTTTCAGTGTTACACAGAAGCTGAACAATGGGCAAATCTGCTAAATGATCAATCATGTATCAACTTGTCCTTATTTTATTACTCAGGACCATGATTAGTCTTACTGTATAGCAATTCTATCTCAGTTCATAATTATTAGGGATGTGTAAAACTACGTATTTAAAAAAAAAAAAAATAGATGGTGGTTGATGGTTTCAGGTTCACCTGAAGCCAATTAAGACATTTCTTAGAGTACGTTTACATATTACGGGATGTAAATGAGCGGAATGGAACGATACACAGGGTTGAGACACATTTAAAAAAAAATAAATAAAACAAAAAAATAAAATATATATATATATATACAAATTTTGTTTTGACACGTCTTCTTTATAAAGCAAACAGTGGTGATACACACCAAAAAAACACCAGCCTGAAGCATAACGTAATGGCAAAAGACATCTATTTGAACGTGTATGGTTTTAGAAGTAGGTGATGAATTTAACGAAGCAACTTTTGTGAGATGTTTTACTATGCAAACTACCTAACAACTAAAATCACATCATGCATGCAAAACACCTCCTCTAAAAAAATATAAGATATAATATAAGAAAAATCCAGATTAACTCGTCATCAGCTGAGCAACAAGATGACCATCATAATCATTTGTAATAATTATCACTTTAAAAAGTAACATTTCATCCTAGACTTAAAGTGTACCACTTAAAAGTGAGAATGAAGCATTGCTGGCTGCAGGCGTGCATTATGAGAATATTAATATCACATTATGAGAAATCCTGAGTCATGTCCCTCACAGGTGTGATTATAATTAATGGTGTTTGTGTTGAAAATGGGCTCATCTTCCTCCCCATAGGGAGAAATCAGCAGGGAGCCTGTGAACACGACCGATAAAGTGTTCTCCATATTTTCACTTCCACACAGGACCAGATGTGCACTGATAAACTTTCACAGAAGGGAAGATGCTTGCTCAACGTGCCAACTCGCAGCAAAAAGCATGAGATGGAGAAAAACAGAGAGAGAGAAGTTTTAGTAACTGATTTAGCAAAAGAGTGAAATGACTGAGACTGACAGAGAGAGTGAGGATGTGTGAGACTATCTCTTCGTGGATTAAACAAGTAGGTAAACATGGAATCACATTCCCCCACAAAAAAACAAACAAAAACACAAACTAAAACAAAAGAAACTAAAACAAAACATACACACAAAAATCAAACAAAGCAAACAAAACAAAAAATAAAGCCAAAGCAAAGCAAACTAATACCAAATAAAAACAAACCAAACTAAAAGCAGCAAACCAAAACCAACTAAAAATAAATAAATTAATAAACATCATCTATGTTGGTCTAAAACAGATGCAATTTACTTTCTATAAACTTTTTTTTTTAATTCACATTTTGTTTTATATTATATATTTTTTTAAATGCGCACTGATATATATAATCTAAATAAGACCTGGATATGTATTAAGTAACTATTAGGGTCACGTTTGCTTCCATGGTGGCTTTAACCCTTTCACACGTGAGTTTAAAATATTCTATCTGAGCCCCAGGCGTGAGTTTTTTTAAGCGACCGTTATTTTAGAACTTATAGCCTTATTGTTTCCATGGCGACGCGTCATGCTTGTCATGTGACACACCGCAGCCGTAATAGCGCTGTATGACACATGGATTGCTTTTATTTCGTTTTTCCTTTTTTTATTATTAATATTCACAAACATACTCGCTATATTATTAAATATCTGATATTCCGATTCTGAAATATATGCAAGTAAATGTGTTTGGTTGTTTAAACACGTTTATAATGATCGTGTTAGTTGATCTATACAGGGTGATGGGCGCCGCCATGTTTGCTCGCGCTGAATCCAGCTGTGGCATTTACAACACGTAAATTCATCCTCGCCTCCCGAAACACGTTAAAGTAAGTCTCCAGTAAACTGGGAGAAGAGCAGAGTAAACTTTAGTGTTACCTACACTATGTGTATATGATATCAATAAAAACATGTCGTCAGATTATATTTGTAAGGATCATTATTGCTGCTTCCATAGACATCAGCGCATATTTTACAAACTATAAATGTATGGCTTTGCTAGTACTTATGTGTATTTAAATGTCTGAAATCTAAAATAAACATTATATGGTTGAAAACACTGAATAAGTGATAATATTACAAGCGCTCGCGCGTCTGATCTGGCTCCGCGCCAGAAAGCAGATTTGAATTTCAGCAGTTAATGACGTGACTCACTGAAAGTTCCAATCACACCGGTGTGATCGTACGCTCCAGGGACCAGCCAAGACTGATCACACCGGTGTGATCGTAGAAGATAAGAAGAGACAGCAACACTCCTTAGAGTATTTTTGCTTAGTCATTGAGGTCTTTACAACTTCCGAGCTTGGGGAAAAAAATAGACCATGTACTGAAGACAGGATTTACTGCTTGGTGTGTAACTCATAGTGACCATAAAGTTCACACCTGTCATCAACATACACTGAAGAACAGAGATTCACAAAACCACACAGCAGGCCCTCCCTCATGCTGACACCATCACAGGTGGACTCCCTGAAGAGCGAGCGCACGTTAACATGGGAAAAAAAAAAAAACTCGAGAGATGCAGGGGGTGGTGGTGGAAAAAGGTGGTGGTCTTTTTTGTGAGTCCTTGATGATGGCTGTAACGCCAAAAACCACAAGTTAGGAATTGCCGGGAAAGACGCTGCCATAGCAACAGGGTTTATTTGAGACAGGATGTCAGACAGGACAATAGCGGGGTCTCAACTTTCCCACCAAAATCTTTTCATTCACATTGTGCGTCAAACATCATCATAACAAAAGCCAGCATTACTTATTCAATCTGTTTGTTTATGAATCCTTCCACTGGTTTGAATTGACTCAGAGAAACATCTTGAATTTTAATGAATTATAATGCACTTGGAAAATTTTTATAAAAACCCACTACGGTCGATTCTGAAGACAATGATGGAAAACTAGAGTGAAGGACAACAGAAACACTTTTTGTGGTTTCATGCATTATATCAACAGCATCAGACAGAAGGTAGTGTCTGAAGAAATGACTCTCTCATGCACAAGCAAGCTTTACTCTGCAGCTCAGCACTTTGTCATTATCGACATTATAACACACCAGGAATGAAACGGTCAATTTCACAAACCAATTAATAGACATCCTGTGATTAATTCAAGCAATCCAGCACTTGTGTGTTGAAGGACCAAGAGTTGATTCTCAAGAAGAATGTTCAGTTCTTTTCAACCAACTGCTACACATTTCACTACAAGATCCAAATGACCTTGACATGATCGTGAAGAGTACAAATAATCAAAATCAAGACATTGGTGTTGAATTCCCCTAAAAATTAAAATTATCCCATGATTTACTCACCTTTATGCCATCCTTGGAGTATATGACTTTCTTCTTTCAGGCGAATACAATCGGAGTTATATTTAAAAAAAAAAAAAAAGTCCTGGCTCTTACAAGCATTATAATGGCAGTGAATAATGGTCGAGATTTTGAAGTCCAATAAAGTGCATCCATCCATCATAAAAAATGTTCCACACTTCTCCGTGGAGTTAATAAAGGCCTTCTGAAGCCAAGTGAAGTGTTTGTCTAAGAAAAATATCCATATTTAAAACTTTAGAACCACATTCTCTAGCTTCCACTAACTGTCGTACATGCGTATCGAAATCCTGTCATTTTTCTTTACAAAACCTCATTTTGTACTTCTAATTCATGACTGGTGTTTTGTTTTTCCCTCTCCTCTGCATTTCCACGTTCATAATTCTTAACGGAGGCTTACTGCGAAAGTCAGTGTTTACGGTGTTACCGGTGTTAAGCCGCAACACCGGTTACCTCATTTGCCCACAAAGTCAATTGCCCCCCACCGTCGTTATGATTTTTTTATAGTAATAATCATTTAGTTCAGTTAGGGAACGGACAATTAAAAACCGAAGCGTCTGCTCAGTGCAGCGTGCTGAACAACAGTGGCATCACAGATCAGGAGCAGGAGTCAGATTTCATTTATCAAGTGAGGAGCGAGTCAAGCTGACTGACAAGAATGGTGAGGTGAGAGACAAGACGATGGCGGAAGATAAGATTTAGTTTCGAAACAAAATGCAAAAGCACCTGTTTGGCAATATGTTTTTTGGAGTTTAAAAAGCCTTTTGCCATTTATCAAAGGTGATTTTGGAGGTCTTTTTAAACATTTGTTTCTTATTTATTTGGTTCCACAGTGTTAGCTGATTTTTACTTTATTTAAACTGAGTATTTTATTTATTTTATTTTAATTTACATCAAGGTGAATGCCGTGCCTCCAAGCTTTCTTATTCGTTTTACTAATAAACGTTCTATGTTTCTTATTTATTTGGTTCCACAGTGTTTGCTGATTTTCAGTTTTGTATACCCATTTAAACTTTGTGTAGCCTAACCAATTTGTTATTTTATATTAGGTATGTAGCATGGTGTGTTTTTACTCGTTTTGTTAATTTTGTTTGACGTTGTATTTTGTTGTTGCTTGAATTGAATCAACGCCGAATTGCGGCTAATTTGGAAACAAAAGTAAAATGCAAGCGGCGCTTTTACAAGCTATTTAAAAGCAAAGGAAAGTGAAGGAAAGAAGGAAAACTAAAAAAACTCATGGTTTATCTTTGGTTCCTTCATGTCAGAGTAACAGTCTAAAGAGAATCCCGCTAAGCAATTTGGTTCAAGTTCAGCTGCCTGAATAAGAAACTGAATGTCTCATGAATATCTAGTTCATTTCCTACTCAAGCTCTGATGCCATTAACCTGTCAAAATTAGTTCTTCATCAAAACCACTCATCTTATCAACCTTCTTACCACTTACTATCTTCTTTACCAGATGGACTGATCAACAAAATCTGTGCATTGACACTGCCTTAAAAGGGTAGTTCATGTAAAAATGAAAAAATTCGGTCATCATTTATTCATAATCATGTCATTCCAAACCTGTAAAACTTCCTCGCTTATGCAAAACATAAAAGTAGATATTTTGAGAAATGTCTCAGTGTCTATTGTAAACAAAACTGTTTGGCTACCAGCATTTCTCAAAATATCATCTTCTCCTGAAGCCAATGAGTGCAAAAGGTTGAAACTACCGCCAAAATAACACTAAAAACAGGACTGTCTTGGCTAAGCATTTCAGTATTGCCATAAAATGTGTTTCTGGCTTGATGAACTTTCATATTCATACAGTGGACATTTTCAGTGGACATCCTTACATTATCCCTTACCACTAAGGAGTTTTGGGGCTACAGGTAGAATGACCCCACGCCTGCAGCTAGCGGAGTCAGAGGTGTTAATACAGCCACACCGAACCCCAGAGAGAGCTCCAAATGAACCACAGAGATTAGTATAGAAATGACTTCCCTTCCAGAAATTAAACCCTGCAGCCCTTCAGATAATACACGCCTTCTTTCACACTCTAACAGACAGAATGAAGTTTTTCCAGCTGGGGATCATTTGATAAAAGCATCTCTCTGGAGATTCGGACTACACGTGTCATCTTCTGCCTGAATGAGCTGCTGATATGAGGAATAATGCATTCTCAGACTCACCTGCAGACGAGGGTGGCAATGATGACGCACCAGGCGGTGCAGCAGCAGTCTGCGTTTGGCTGCTCATCGCTCTTCTTACGGCGGCAGCACAGCCAGCAGGAGTAGATGAGGAGGAAGAGGAGGTCCAAGGCCAAGCATGCCAGAGCTACACTGCCCAGCAGCAGGATAGACTGTGCGAGAGACGAGAAGAAAACATGAGCCATTGATTAGATTCACATGCACTCAAATAATCAGTTACTGAAGTGACATTATCATTATGGCTTTCTCTGGTTCTGAATATTAAGAGATACCCACAACTAGAGGTCGACTGATAGTGGATTTTACGGATACCGATAGCTAGGTTGGACCACACTGGCCGATACCGATTAATCAGCCGATAGTTTTCAAAATGGATACTGAAAGAGAGCTAGTGCTTTACTATTTAAAAAAAAAAAAAAAAAGCAGCAACAGTACTGAACCATACTTTGTAAATGAATAAAAATATTAATAGTATTTACTATACTGATCATTAAAGTTATTTCATAGTTTGCTAATGTTAAAAGAAGAAACTTTAAAATTTAAAAATGTAGCCTATTAGTAGCTAATAGTGAATGTTGAAATGAAAACACTCTAACAAGGAACAATACTTCTACAGTTTTCATTAATGCTACGAATGGACTCTTATTGTTAAGTGCTAGCATTTAATTTCAACAATCACGCTTAAAGATGGCCAGCTTTAAATGCCTACACAAGGCCATAGCATTAAAATTACATACATATGGATATTGTATGTGTACTCACACACTTTATTTGCTTCTGTTTTTTAACACGATAATTATCTAATCAAAAAAAAAAGTTAGTCCCACACCGGGCAAAAGCGCAGTGCTGCGTCTAGGAGAACTCAGAAATATCACACACACACCAGACGCTTTGCGTTCAGATCAAGTGGCGGTCTAAAACAATTTATTTAATCACCAAACGGACATAAGTTTGCTTCAAGAATGAACAATGTGGCATAAATGAGTTTGAAGTTCGGTGTTTAAAAAAACAGAGCAAGCGGAAAGAGAACGCGCGATCTGTATTACAGCTCTCTACATGAAGCATACAGACTTTATTAGAGCCACAGAAAGACAAACGTTTTGCTGAAAAATGCACAATACATAATTTATAGCCTAGGGTGAAGTCATTATACATTCACAACGATTTGGGACAAATATAATGTAATTTAATAGAAAACTATGTGAATGGCGCTCTGTTCTGTCGGCTGTATTTAAATGCGAGTCTGGAGTTTCCCGCTCTGTGCAGCGCGCAGTGTCACGTGTCAAAATAAACAACACGTGCTGTCAGTGATTTCCGCCTCTAGAGGCCGCTCTCGTACTGTATAATGCCAGCGGACCCTTCTCAGCCACTCCAGCAATGGTTGCACACCGGAAAACTATCGGCATGGATTTTTGCCGATACCCGATAGTTGTGGCAATCAACTAATGGTGCAGATTAATCGGCAAAACCGATGAATCGGTCGACCTCTACCTACAACTCCAGTTTAATTGAGAATCAAGACATTTGTCGGTTATAACTTCTGGAGAGAAACAGCCTAGACACTAGACAAAGATGAAACTTTCTAGTGTTCATGTGTTGCGAACCTGTGTTTGCACTTTGAAAAGCTTTACCCTTGAAGACAAATCATTAAAAAAAATATATTTTGGAAAAAAGATTTCACAAAATGTTTTAGGGCTACCAAAGTTAACATGTTAACTTAGATATTTATTAAATGGTTACCAGAATTTGAACACATTTACACAACTGTTTCATTTTGATGTTTCATTTTGAGACTGCAATTCTATTCTATTGACAACAATAACTTCCAAATTCATGACCAAATATTGGATTTTTTTTTATCAACTTGTTTTCTTTCAGTTAGTACAGAGTTTGTATTATTTCTTTTGATCTGAACTTATGTACTGAATGAATATTGCCAAAATCATCCACAAATTATGTTTGTTTGTTTGTTTGATTGCTTGTTTGTTTTCATCCAAAAACTGAGGTGCATAAGCTCAGATCAATGAGGCCTATTATCAATCAGTCCCAAAAATAAATGCCAAACCTGTGCTAATTGAAAGAAAACCAGTTGATAAAATATTAAATCCACAGTTTAGTGATAATATAGCATAATGAAAGATTTACAAGCAATTTTAAAAAGGTCGGCAATTTTTGACCAGGAACACCAAATTAGGTAAAGGATTTTTAGCACAGCACAATGGTTAAACTGAAAGAAATAACTCTACATATAATTTTGTTAAAAATAAATACATAAATAAAATGTTCTAACTTGATATTACCAGTCATAATGAAGAAAAAAACAACGACATGCTGCTACATATAAATTAACTGATTTGCTGTTCATTTCAGTTTCATTTTCCAGACAATGACTATTTTTAGATAAAAATATGACTAAGACAAATCAAAAGCACCTCATAACACTTCACCTTTTATTCAAATTGAAAATGGTGCGTGGGTCGCTCTAAACCAAGTCTCCCACTGCAACTCACGTGACAAGTAACCTGCAGGGGAAGTTTTATGTATAATGAGGTCAGAGCTATTCTCGGTTAAGACACACACTTCGCTCTGACAATCTTGTTGTGACAACCACACAGGGATTAAGCACTTTAAGATCGTCTGCACTCACATTCCTCAAAACCGACCCAATTCTGGTCCCACCCGATTAGCGGCGGAATCCTTCAAATGGAGACACCCATGATGGGTTTGGCCTGGTATCCAATCAGTTAATCTGCATGGACTCACTGAACCCCTCTTCGCATGTAAGCATTTCAAATCTCCCAAATCACATAGTTTCCATACGCCTTTCAACCTGTGCCAAGCTGTCCGTTAAGCTCACAGTGTGTGATCACAGGAGAGCTGGGAAAACCATTGTGCTGGTTCAAAAGGGCCCAGCGAGTTAGACTGGAAAAGCGAGCAGGTCTTAAAAGCACAGACTGTAATGCTAAAAGGGCATCACTGCTCAGTGCATTTACTTTAAAACACAAGGCCTGACTGTTTGACTCAAGGTAATTATTTGGGCTTATTAGGCTCAGAAGATTCCAGTGAATGTTCAGGTGAGAGGTTTATCAGACCACCTGGAAACAAAGTTGTGTTTACACTAATAACACCACTTGTGATCGATTGACACGGTCTAAAGAAAAACTAGAAGTTGTGGACTGACAACTGTGACAGTGAGTTTAAAAGTTTGTTTGATGCAACTGTTAACAAATAAACAAGATATCAATCAATACAGCTATATATTAAAATTTGTTTCATGTTTGTGAAGTAGCCAATTTCTGAAGGATCATGTGACTCTGAAGATTGAAGTAATGGCTGCTAAAAATTCAGCTTTGCCATGAATAACATTTTAAAACAATATTCAGATAGAAAACTTATTTTAAATTGTAATATTTCACAGCATTACTGTTTTTGCTGTATTTTGATTAAATAAATGCTGCCTGGCTGATCATTTGTGTCAGTCACACTGCCATTTCTAGTCAGTATATGGTAACAAAAGTTTGTCTCATCATTTGCTAAATTATAACAATTTTATCATTACATCAATTATAACAATTTACCAGGTCAAATCTAGGTTAGGGTAATAGTGCAAGGTTATAGGGTAATAACAGGGTAATCATGCAATAGAACAACAAGTATGCTTCACAGCTCTTGTTTACAAGAAATCAGCCATGGTAATTAGATCACCTTAGTTAACACACCCTTCAGAGCACTCAACCTGCCCTCAATACCAAGGATTGTTTATGACAGTCGACCAGCTGATGGATCTTTGGCAATTTCAGCAAATTGAAAATATCAAGACCCCTGTGTTTTGAACATCCCTACTTGAAATGGTTTCAAAATGCTCGCATTCAAAACCTCTGCTTTGAATCTGGAGATGAGAACAAGTCCATTACTTCATTGCTGCTTCACATTTCTGTGTGATGGAGAAACATGGGAAATAATTTCCAAAAATCAAGACAACCCAGTCCCCGCGGGGAAATGCTAAACCGATCTAATTTTAGAAGCATGATTAAGCCTCGTGCTGTAAAGACTGTGAAAACCACTTGTCCACAAACTACAATGTCCACTATTCACAGCGGCACTTCAAGAAAAATGAATCTTTTGTGAGGTCTTCTGAATCTTTCACTATGTGACAGTTCAGAAAAGGACATTGAGGCTTTTGCCGACTTATAACACACCCGTGGACGTTTATGAATCTTTTAAATTGTGAAAAAGTGAATAATCAAACAGACACATATTGAGGATAGATGAATAAACCAAGACAACTCCACTGATGACTATCTACTTTAAGTAGCAGATGATGAACCATGAACCTCTTTCCAAGTCAACGTCACTAACAGTTGTCGGATGATTAGACAGCCATCGTGACCCACTGCTAATATGTGACCCTGGACCACAAAACCAGTCATAAGGGTCAGTTTTTTTAAAAATTGAGATTCATACATTATCTGAAAGCTGAATAAGCTTTCCATTGATGTATGGTTTGTTAGGATTGGACAATATTTGTCCGAGATGCAACTATTTGAAAATCTGGAATCTGAGGGTGCAAAAAAAAAAAAAAAAACTAAATATTGAGAAAATCACCTTTAAAGTTGTCCAAATGAAGTTCTTAGAAATGCATATTACTAATCAAAAATTAAGTTTTGATATATTTACGGTAGGAAATTTAAACAAAATCTGTTCATAGAGCATGATCTTTATTTAATATCCTAATGATTTTTGGCATAAAAGAAAAATCGATAATTTTGACCCATACAATGTATTATTGGCTACTGCTACAAGCATACCTGTGCGACTCATGACTGCTTTTGTAGTCCAGGGTCACACATGTAAACACAATCGATGCAACTTGTGATCTTAACACTTACACACATCATCACCTTAAATGAATCAGTCATAACTAGGGGAACCACTGTCATCACATTCAGTCGAGTCCAACTCAAACCCAAAACCATTCAATACAACAATGGGCAACATGAGGCAGGATCTCATCTGAGACAAATGAGGTGTGAATGATGATGATGATGACGGGTGATATGACGTCTCAGGATGAGGAAATTTGTGACTTGGTCCCAGCACCATCTGGGAGAATGGCCAGTAAGCACTCTTGATATGATTAATCAGTGCTTAAATACCCTCATTTACAAAGAATGGCAGATCTTGGCAGAACTGCATAGCTGACAACCTCTGATAATGTGTTTGGAGAACATGATTAACAGCCTTTGCGCCCATGAGATCATCTCAGCGTACTGGCAGAAAGCTGCGCCTTTATATAAATACACAACGCAACTGAATAATCAGCCCTAGTAGAAAATGGCAGAAGAAACAAGAGGTTTGCATGTCTACTACATCCATCTACTGGTTCTAATTGGTTTCCAGAAAACAAGAAAAACAAGTTACAAATAAGAAGAAACATCACATTAGCCAGCATTACACCCAAAAAGAGTGCATTTACCTCCTGTATCTCAAAATGCTTGCAACGCCAAGGTCATAGTTTCGACTCTCAGGGAATGGGTGAATTGATCAAATGTGTACTTTGATAAGGCTTTAACGTAAATGTAAATGTAAATCTAACACAATCTACACGTTTTCAACAGACATCACCACCAGTTAAAGATATGAGCTGGCATTTGCCAGCTCAGAGTGCTCGTGTTTTCCTGTGAGAACTTGTGCCAAGGAGGTCACCGCAATCACCTCAATTTCAATCCTGCCACGTTTCTCCTTTTGCCGCTAACAGGAAAAGGCCCAGACTCAGCTTTTCTAAACAGACAGTAATCTTCTGCAGATTATCTTAATGGATCTACTCTTTCCATATGCTGATTCAGGATGCAGCGTAGCGTGAGACCCCTCTGAGCGATAGCACTGCCCAAGAACAACAGCAGCATTTCAAACACAAGGTCACTGTGCTGAAGTGCTCCTGGCTGTAGGCCATCCGAATGATATTTGCAAAATATGCACCACCCTTTATCCTGTCACGTTTCAGAGAAAGGAAGTTTTCGCCATACATGGAATCACACTGTGCTCAACTAAGCAAGGACAAAAAGGTGCGTCACATTAAGGGACTGATTTTTAAGTTCTATTTACCATTTAATTTATTTAAATTCCGTTATCTACAGTGTAGGATTTACTTTTCAGAGTGAAAATTGTTTCAAAGAAATGTTATTTACAACAACTTTGAAAAATCTGTAGAAAAACAAATCAACCGTTGAGATGTAATTCAGTTTTATCAAGTGACTGAATCATTTGCCGGCCTAATTTTCAATTCAGAGCCATCTATGAAACGGCTTAATTCTCTGATAGGAGCCTGTGGCTGTGGTGCTTTGAATGAATGTGGCACAGCAGTCAAACACACAGGTGGTTTCATTCAGTTTGGCAGAGACTGAAGCACAAGACCATCTAAACAATCTATGATAGGAGTCTAGAATAGATCAGCCCGAAGCTTTTGAGCGAATATTGCTGCTTCAGGAAATGACACTGGAAAATGTCACACCTGTCACATGAAATAACACATTTTTGCATCTGAAATAGAAAAGCAAGCTACAGGATTGAAATCTAGACCATTTAGTTTCCAAAAAAAGCATCATGTGGTTGGGGTGGTATAGTGGTGGGTAACGGAAAACCATGAAAGGTGCATGTTTTCATTCCTAATTCAGTTCATGCAGCCATGTGTGAACATGACAATCACTCTCAGACTAGTGATCTATTGACAACCCTAGTTTTAAACAGTTAGGGAAAAATATTTTAAAAGTTTAGACAATTAGGCTAAATTTCATAGTGGGTAGAAAAAAGATGCAAAGCTTAACACTTTAAAACAAAAGTAAATACGCTTGAGATATTTTAATTAATTTTGACCTAGCGCAGTGACAGTATAAAAAACAATCTCTCCCTTTATTTATTTTTTTTCAATATCACACTCAGAGAATATAAATAAGTCTTTACACAAAATATTTTTTTACGAAATAATAAAAAAAAAAAAAAATACGACAAACAAGCATCTCAAAGACAGAGATATATAGCTTAAAGCCTGAAATTTACATGTTGATATTCCAAAACATCGCTTTCCACTGATTTAATTTTCTTTAGGGAGCCATATAGCCTCCACATTGTCATGGAAAAGAGCTGAGGCTCTTTTCATTTGCAGTTGGAGCAGCAAGGGGCCAAATCTGGGTCAGAGATTTCTTTGGGAAACCAACAGTAATCTGGGAGGAGTTAGCAACACTTTCAGAGAGGATGTCAAAAGCATTTCAGCCTTTGAAGGCAGACTGGATGGCAATAAACTTTCCCACACACATGCACAGGACGTCAGTAGTTAACACCTAACTGCAAATGTAAACAGCAAAAGAAACCGCCGCGCAGATCAGATTTGGAGTCAAATGAAAGCTGAGACATTAATATTTCAAAGAGGGTTGTGTTTACACCGCTCCATGAATGGCTCCTTCACAAATCCTTCATAACCGGCTGACCACGTGATGAATTTATTGGCAGTGTGCCACTATGAGAGACAGCTTGTGTTTCCTGCCTGGCCTGATGACAGGACGGCCTTGTCAGTCTGTGTCGCTCCATGCAAACACGATGACAAAACAGATTATCAGCATCCCTGCTCTCACTTCCTGCGTGCCCAATGACATCCCTGAGAATGACACGCTAAAATGACTCAAACACCAGCGCTACAATTAGCAAAAATGGAAATGTTCTAGCGCTCCTCCACGACATGAAGAGGCCAGTCACGAATTTCTCCAACCTCCCCCACAGCCAGCCTGGGGAGTGGGTGTGGGAGTGGGAAAGCATGTAGGGGTTTTGTTTTTCAAATTTGCACTTCAAGTCATGCTTAAGCCCACATTCCCACAACAAGACGAAAGGAACTATAACTAGTAAGACAAATGAACTACACTACACTGATGTTTTCAATAAAACAGTGGTTAAAGACCCCATGAAATCAAAACTGAGATGCTTTTAGTCCATGTCTGTTAAGTTAGGAAATCAAAATCTAGTGTATTACTACATCACTAAAATTCTTTTAAGATTTACAGTTTTTCTCTTCCAGCAAAAGAGTCAAAATAGAAATGGTACAAAAGATGTCACTTTAGGGGTAAACATGGTTCAAAAGTGTACCTTTTGAAAGGGGATGACCCCAGTGACAGATTTTGCACCACTTTTTTGGGGATAGATCCAATAAAGTGTTTTCTAGAATGAGAAATGTGCCATCTCTTTAATTATAAATATAACCTCCCTCTGATTAGCATTTGCAAGTGCCAAATTATGTTTTGTTAGTGTGTCTTCAGCTGTGCTAACACTTGTATTTATCTCCTTTCCCATCCAAAAATTTGTTGTGAAGTCAACATATTTTAGACATGGAAAGTGGCTGGAATTTAAAGTTGACATGTATATCAGAGCGTAACAAATTATTGAAAAAAACACTCGGTTCTATCTGTTGATTTTTGATTGGATGGAGGCCAATCTGAATGTGAGCTTGCAGATGATTGTAAGAAAAGGGTGCGGTTTAAGTGGAAATAATTATTGGAAAACGCTGGCATACGTTACCAGAGAGAAAGTAGTTTCACTAATTTTCACCTATTTTGTTTAAAAAAATTACGAGGTCAAAAAAAAATGTAAAAGGTGAAACAGACAAATAGTTCACAAGAAGATCAAAATCATGTATTTAAAAAAATAATAATTTTCATTCCATGCTTCAATCGTTTACTTCAAGTCAAGTATTCCTTTTTCCCAGTTGTTACGTCAACACACAAGGTCTTTAAGAACATGAATGAAGTACGAAGGTTTGGATTTGGCAAATCTTGTATTTGGTATCTGGTATCTCTAGGTCGTCGGGATAAAAGGCAAATTGTTTATGGCTCTCAGCGGAATCTGGATGGTTGATACAAATTTCCAAGAAATTTTTTATGCATTTAAAGGGTTCCATTCAATGCTCCATTATTGTCATTTTATGTTTCAATTTAAATATACTTAGTCTTTATCAAACCATGCTAAACTTTCAGCTGAAACTGTTCTTTCTAAGCGGATTTTGCTGAAGTCTAAGTATGAAAATACCACCACTTTTCACAGGGCAATATCAACTTATTTCAAGTAATGTTTGCGAATGTCATATCCATTCCTAACTCCGGAAAAAAATGACTTATTTAACTATAAGAGATTTCCCAAACATCATCATTCAGGTTAATCAACTCATGGTAGACAACCCAGTGGCGGCACACTCAAGTTAGCCTTGTGTGCCTTCCTCATCCACTGGCAGGTCTGTCCTCAGACTCCTCACTCAAACAAACCCAGAGCTCCAGTCTCATCCATCATCCCACTGACTGGACCTCCCCTTCACAGCTTGGCTTTCATCCACGGCGATTCGTGAGAAGCACTGCCCAAACTCCCACAGTCCTGGCCTTTGTAAACATGAGACATGCTTTTCTCAATGCAATACCCATTGATAGCCAATGAGTAGTGTTAAGGGATGGGAAAGGGTGAAGTTCAACTAGAATATTAGACACTGGTACAATCCACTTGAGTTCACAGATGGAACGTTGGCCCCAAAGATTTCAGAGTTATCGGCAAATATGAAAGATATTTTTAATTTATCATTATTAGTTGATATACTGGATATTTAATTGTGCCTATAATGCCTATTCATTTTATTAAATGTTATTAGTTTTTCCTTTAATGCTAATAATTTAATAACACTGTCAAATGCAATTTTTTAGCAAATCTCAGAATTACTGTACACATTATAATGTTGTGATGCTTAAAGTCACTTCTGTCAATGTTATAGATTTTTTTTTAGTTTCAAGACTAAATATTATAGAATTTTAAAATGATTTGATGTCCATTACCATTCAAAATTTAGAGTCAGTAAATCAGTAATAAATGTTAGAAAAAATTTTTATTTCTATTCTTTTGAACAATATCAAGGAATCCTGAAAAAATAATAGTAAAATATTAAACAGCACAACTGTTTTCAACATTGATAATAATAAATGTTTACTGAGCAAATCAACATATTAGAATGATTTCTGAAGGATCATGTGACTGGGGTACTAATGCTGAAAATTCAGCTTTACTATCACAGGAATAAATTATATTTTAAATTACATTAAAATACAGAAAACACTGATTTTAAATTGTAATAAATTCCATTATATTACTGTTTTTGCTGTAGCTAGTTTTAATCAAACAAATACTGCATTGGTGACCTTCAGAGACTACTTTCACATTTAAAAAAAAAAAAATAATTCTAATAGACCCTAATGGTATCTAATGGTAACCTAATAGTATAAAATCTAATGGTAGCATTCCTTATCTGTAGGATAAAATAAATACATCTGGTTAAAATATAAAAATAAAAAAAAAGAAATTTCACAGACACACACCATTTTAAGGGCAGTAACTCCTGTGCTAAAGGTAAACTCATTACCCAAACTTTCTTTAGTACATGCATTAGCTGGGCAACTTAACATTTCTTGACACAGTCTGCTGAGCAACATTAATAACCTGTCATCTCACTCCACGCTACAAGCAGTCCCCAACAAATGAATATTTAGGCAGCGGCATCAATAAGTAATGATTTTGAGCTAAAAGCTTTGTTCTTCTTAATGGAAACAGACTATTCAAAAGTAAAAATATTGAGCTGAAATTAAAAGTAGAACAAAGTTCACAGATAAGCACATCAGGAGTGAGATTAACCCCTAACTAGTGGCCAAACGAGATGACATATCTAGTTAATTCCAATCCTGTGAACAAGTGCCATTCAGTGGACAGCAGGTGTCCCCCTCTCTCTCTCTCTCTCTCTCTCCCCATCCTCAGCTGTGCTGTCTGTCTGTCTGTTATCATTCACTCTGTGCGCTTTGACTCCAGGACAAATGCTACATAGAACAGGCTGCTAATACAAGCTGCTCAAGCATCCTGTCTATTATTATTTTATTTTGTATGATAAACGTAGAGAATCAAAATGATTTTTTTCTTCAATATTTCAGCCATAAACTGTAATATAATCAGTGGCAGTACCATAACTGAGAAATCTGATAATGTTCTTTAACTAATAATTTAGATTTTCCTCTATATTAATAATACGAAAGTCACATTTTAATTATTTACTTTCTAAAAAAAAAAAAAGAATGCATGACTACTTGATGCTGCAAAGGGTACCCTTTACTTTAAATATGTTATAGTAAAAACTATTGTTTAGGACTTAGGCCTTCCTCTCCAACCATGCAGAGGAGCTTCTAGACATTTCAAATACAGTTGTCTGTAATTCTGTATGCACCTGATGTCAATGGCATCTGACAAGAGGAGGTTAGATCCCTTAACACAACTGTAAAAACAGAAAATTGCTTCATCATGTGCTTTACCTTGTTTCTGCCATGCTGTTTTAAGACATTCTTCCAGTGCTGATGCTTCGAAAAATCCCCGGTAAAACGTTTTCAAACAGCTGACATTCTATCCTGGGCTTTATGGCCCAGAAGCACTGAATTCCCTGCCTTCACCTCTGCTCTCCATCTCAGCTGCTTTCTCGAGGAACTTTTACATCTTTGTGCCTGCATTATTTCCAGGAACTATAAGCTAGAAGACCACTGAGCATTAAGCTTGCAACTGCTGTTTCTAAATTAATCTACTCATTCTTGCCTTGATCTAGTTCCTCTACACTTCTAGCTGAAAGAGAAGTGATTCTCACCATCATATAAACATATACAGCAGCTAAAAAAAGTATTTAGACATTTTTGGACACAAGTCAAACTTACATTTTGCTGCAATTCATTAAATAGTGTTGAGGTGATATTTAGTGGATGCACAAAGGTAAAACGGTCTACCCAGATGCTCTATTTTTGCACACTAATTTTGCACTTAAACTAAAAATTATTCTTTAGTACTTCTTAAGATCATCTAAATGTACTCAACTGTGCTATTTATTTTGGGACACCATGAATATGAACTAAAATGCACTTTTAACATACTGGGCCTCATTTACGAAACGAACGTACGACCGAAAATTGGACGCGAGCGGTGGCTACGATCAAATCTCTGCACCTGCAGTGCTTCTGTGAATGGAGAAAAACAGAAATTATAAAAGGAATAAAATAAATAGGGCTACACAAAATATTTTTCTCTTAATTAACAGATTAACAAAAGAAAAAATAGTGCGACAAGTATAGGCCACTTTCGTTTAATGCTCTTTCATTTAACACTCTTAATGCATATTATTTGTTTTCTTTGTATCTTTATTTTTTAAAATTTAACTGATCGGTGATCGCGCAGGTGCCTCACACGCGCACACACAACATTTCAGCGTTACTAACTTGATATTTCAGCCATTAATCAAACTAAAATGCAGTCAACCAAACATAAAAGTTACACTGCACAATTTACAAGGTCCACTGTAAAATCAGCGTGCAGCACCGAAACAAACATTTATTGCATATGAAGGATGATGTTTTACGTGGATATTGGAACACAAGAGAAGTACAAAGCCTTGTTTACATCACATATAATAGTTTAGCAACCAAATGTTACATGGCAAAAATGGAAACATTTGGATGTCGAATGAGAGAGGCTTGTGAGCCCAATGCCGTTTAGTTTCGCTTTGATAAATTCATTTTAGCTTGACGTTGTATTCTGTTTATGCCACTATAGCCTAATTTGCATTTTACTTCATAGTTTAATATAATTTTTTAGCTACTCATTTTTTCATTCTTGTTCTGTAATACCGTTAAATTTAAAGGGTTTGTTGTGGATTAAGGATAACTAAATAATCTATATAGTGTTTATAATGTTTATAAATGTTTAGTTATATTTACTGGCATTTAATATACATATAAATGAATGCCATTGTTTGCAAATATAAGGTTAAAGGGTGTTTTTGGAGTAAGATCAATTTCTCTTTCATTTACGTTTCTCCGTGTCGTAAACTTTAGGGGCGAGGCTTCTAAACCGGGGTGTTTTTAGGGGCGTGATATTCAAACGACGATTGTTTCCTTCCGCCACATTTATCAACGTGCAATCTTTCGTACAATGGGATTGGCGGCATACGAATGTTTCATAAATCACATGTGAGCTCTGTAGTAAATTGATTTGTGCGCTCGGATCTGCGCTTGTTTCTACGTTAGACTGAAATGAGGCCCACTATCTCCATTTAAAAATTGTATTAAGTTACCACTTGCAGTACACTTGAACCATCTTTCATACACTAGTACACTCAAGTGTACTACAAGTGGTGAATAAATACAAAGCGAGTATGTTAAAAGTGCATTTTAGTTTACATTCATGGTGTCCCAAATTTGTCATTTAAAACTTGCCATTTGCTCAGGTTGATGGTAATGGTCAAGCACAATTATGACTTCTTTACATCTGTATTTCAAGTTACCAACTGGTTTCACCCAACACTCCATAAAGCGAACAACAGTGAAGGCTGAACTTGATTTAAGGAGCTTTGATTAGAGGTATTGTCACCAGGCTTACTGCACTCCTGGCTTGTCTTTAGGCCATCTGTTGTCTCTATGATGAAAGACTACAGCCAAGTAGTTGAAAGGGTGCTCAGAAGCCTACTTTCTACCTTTACCAGCCACGCCTGGCCTGGGTGTGTTCAGCAGAGAGATGCAATAACAATAAAGAATTCATAATAAAGATTGAATTATAGTTACCGCCATGTTATGGCACAAAGACATGTGCACATGAAAAAAGATCTGCATAATCTCTTTAAGAGATAAGCTCTTACTATCTATTGAACTAAAATGAACAGTTTGTTCTAGTGCTCTAACTCAATAGACAAAGAGGTATATATGGGTTTGTTGGTGTGTTTCAGTCCTCCTGGGCAGTTCATATTTACAGATGTATGTTTGTACGTTGTACAGAGTATGCTTTATTACTAATGTAATGTGTATACTGAGTTTGTTCTTTTAATATCAATTGCTAAGAACATTAAGCCATTTTAAGCATTTTCTTCATAATGGTTTTCTAAGGGGAAAACATATATGTATAAATCTTATCTTGCTATTTGGATTAGAGTGCCATTGTCTTAATAGTGGACAGTGTTTACGGCAAGAATTATGAGAGAAAACTGGTTTTCCCCTGGTCGTTGTTTTAGAACATAAAAGGGTTAGTTCAGCCAAAAATGAAAATTCTGTCATTAATTACTCAGCCTCATGTCATTCCAAACCTGTAAGACCTTCGTTCATCTTCAGAATTCAATTTGAGACATTTTTGATACAAGACAAGAACTTTCTGACCCTGCATAGACAACAACACAACTGAAACCAGGTCAAGTCACAGAAAGGTAGTAAGGATATTGTTAAAATAGTCCATGTGACATCAGTTGTTGTATGAACAACAGCAATTGTATGAAGCTACGAGAATCGTTTTTGCACATTGTGGTACTCTTATGAACGCGCATCGAAGACTGACATGGAAGAGAAGAAATTGTAGTATAAAGTCATTATTTTTGTTTTCTTTGCGCACAAAAAGTATTCTCGTAGCTTGATGTCCTTACTACCTTTCTGGGCCTTGACCGTGGTAGTTCCATTGCTGTCTATGCAGCATCAGAAAGCGCTCGGATTTCGTCAAAAAATATCTTAATTTATGTTCTGAAGATGAACGAAGGTCTTGTGTGTTTGGAACTACATGAGGGTGAGTAATTAATGACAGAATTTTTGGCTGAACTAAACCTTTAAGCCACATTAAGCGATTTAGAATGTCCCCATAAATACAACCTTTTCAACATGACTTGAACGCAATGTTCACTACTGTGCTGGAAAGTCACAGATGGAAAATCTGGAATGATTATAGAACTCTTTGACCAAATGGAGAAATGTCGCTTTGCTCCAGTCATATACACTGCTCCAGTCCAGCTTTGCAAGGTGACAAGCAAACCTTGATGCTTTGGCTACTTTTATAACTAATTTAGTTGGCTGAGAAGAAATACATGAACTAACTGGGTCAACATATGTCTCAAACAAAGATTAAATAAAATAAATCACTTAATTCAAGCAAACTTAGTCATGTTATACACTGAATATCAGCACGGCTGCTACTACAGCTGTGCCTATATTCAGAATAACAGCACTCTTGTGTGATATTACTTAGAATGGTTTTCAATCGTTATTATCAACTTTTCAACACAAACCATTTCATATTACCACACAGAATTTCATCTACACGTGTTGCTGTATCAAACAGCAGCAGTGTTACTGTAATACATGGACTTACCTGCTGGTATGAGGAGTCCTCCGGTCGAAAATCACTGCTGGTTTGTTCAAATTGCAGATTAAAGTGAGGCAGTCTGTGGAGAAGATTAACCCACCACGGAGGAGAGTAATTCACAACGGCTGCCATAGTCTTTATGACAATAACACTCCGAGCCGAGAGAAACTAAAGCAGGAAGTTTAAAACTTCTGTCAGTGCTTAAACAATATCATTAGACTATAAAGTCAAACATAAAGCTGCTCTTCCCTGGAAAATGCACATCTATCGTTCTTCATCCATAGTGATATGGAGCTAAAACCGACTAACGTTAGTTGTTCAAAGCGCCGAAAACTGATTGTTAAGTAAAAAAAAAAAAGAAGAAGAAGAAGAAAAAAAGAAGAAGCAGCTAATTATTTAAACGCATCAGAAGTGTCCAGCTGTGTAAAACAGGACTTCAGCTTTCCTATTCCTATCGGCTGGCTGGCAAACACAAGGGAAGCGTGTATTACAAGCTCCTACTTCCCCTCTCCAAACTGCCTATTGTTTGGATACATTAAAACTACACGCACGCACACAATAACCCTGAGATATGCAAGCATTCAGAGCCGAATCCTTTCGAGACTCAAGCCTCAATCCTCAGGCTGCTCTCAACGCCAGCCAGTTATAAAATGTATCTCCTTTGCTTGATGTCAGTCATTGGCCGAGATTAGTGCCAAGCGTTTGTCTGCGGCTCCGTCATTCCCACGGTGGAACTCCTCCGTTCTTTTGTCCTTATTAGTCCCAAATGACCGGGGAAGGTGTTTGTGAAGTCGAGATGTCTGTGTGTGGGTTAGTGGACGCCACGCGACTCCTCCCCGCCGACTAAACTCGGTGAGATGATCTCTAATCCAGTGTGAGTGAGTGAAGAACAATCAAGCAACGAGCCCCATGGCACCGCAACAAACTCACGTTGAGATAGTGGAGGCTTATCAGGGTACGAGACAACTGTTGAGAATGCTGGCATCTAGTGCTCAGACACTATACTACACACACTACACACCTATTACGTGTTTTTTTATTAATATTTTTTAAAAATGTTCTTTTTGGAAAGGGAGGCTGATGATACTTTTATGCTGCTTAACAGCTGGTTGATTTTTACACATATTCCTTTAAGGTATATTAACGGTAACATGACAAAAATATAAAATGAATGATATAGTGATAACTGGAAAATGTATTATTTAATTAAATATAAATTTAATGTATAGTTAATTTTTTTACAAGAAATTAAATAAAAAAATGAAATCAAATAAGTTGTAATAATTGTATAAAAACATGTGATGATATTTCACAGCAGACACAATGTTTTTGGGTAACATAAAATCCCATGGTGTAAAATGATTGAAAACATTTTTTTAAATAAAATATAAAATATAAAATTATTTATTAAATTAAATAAAAAAAATAAATGAAATCAAATGCCATGTAGATGTTTTAGGTTAAAATGTGATTTTTTTTTTTTTTTTGTCACAGTATTAAAAAAACAACTACACTGTAACTACACTTTTGTTTATATTTATTTTTAATTGTAAATAAAACAAAGATTATTGGAGTATGTTTACAAGAAAATACTGTTTTAGTTCTTCTACTTTACTGTTTTCTTTATGAAATTTATACTAGCAATTTCATTTTTTTTTAAGGTTAAATGCTGCATTAGACTAAAGCAAGTCACAACCAATGTGCTTTTTAACCATATTAAATTTAATTTCTGATGAAGAAGATTGAATTGAGACTTTAAAAACACAATTTACGACAACAAATTAAGTAGAAGGAAAATATTATGCTGATACAGCATTATGTTGAAAGCATTTTGGGGAATCAGTGCGCAAAATAAATGCACACTTTTCGGCCAAGTCAAAAATTTTCACAAAACTACAGCTAGTTTTTGGTTTGAAAGAAAGACCTGATATAGTGAACTTTTATCAAATTGAACCTGACCCCCATAATGCATTTGGTCATATGGAGAAAAAATGAACTTTGACCAAAAGCTTAAGGAATTCAAACCTAAGCAAGTTTGGGTTTGCTGGTTTGTTACCCATTCATGGCACAATAAATGAATATCTGAATTCTGTCTTTATGCCTGCAAGTTAGTCAACACACTTCCTCGAAACAAGTCTAAATGAAACCTGTGATGGTTTCTGTTATTATGCTGAATAGAACATACAATTCACCAAAGAATGAACATACATAAAGATATATGCCAGGATGGAGAAACAAAAGTGTAATTGGAGTGGGTTTAATTTAAGATGGTTAATGGCAATGTACATCATCATCAAAGTAATAATGTTTGGCCCTTCAGATATACTCTGACACACACACATTGCATCTTTCATAAATGAAACTGATTCTAGATTTAATATCAAACTTAGAATGTACAGACTGAGAATATCTAAACTCTTTTATATAGGCTACATCTCTTAAATCTGGCAAGATAAATAGACTGTCTCACAAAGCTGCTTAACATACTTTGTGAAAGAACTTAAACAATTGCATCATTTTAGTGCCATAACCAAAAACTGGTACCTGTCTAAATTAGTAGATTTGGTAATAAAAAACATGCTTTTTCAGTTTCATTCCACTGTAGTTGCTCTGGCATTAATACATTTGCATGAGCTAAGATGTGCAAGTAATTTTGATCTTTGGCATTTAAGCTTCACAGAGCTAATTTGGTAATTAGTCAACAATATGCTGAGCAGTTCACACTTTACTGGAAACATTAATGCAATGTGAATATAAATAAAAAGTATTTAGGTCTCAAGGAATGATTCATCAAGGTTTCTTATATTACTCATAATCAATTCTCAAATTAACTTTTAATGTGATCTCAGCTTTATCAAAAATAGTTGTATCATGTATTCGCTGATGCATTCAAATATCTTAAATCTTTTCTTGGTCAGAAAAAAAAAAGTACATACAATTTAATCTCAATACTTTATAACTAATAAACTCTTCATGACTATTATTTTCAGTTCCCTGAACTTAAATTGGATTTAGTCCAGGATGTGTTGTTTTGACTTCAACAGAAAATTATTTTGACTAAAAGAGGAACATTGTAAAGTGATCAGAGGTTTCATAGACCTTCACATTGCAATGGCATAACATTTTTCTTCCCCTCATGCATAGTCATTATTCTCTGGAATAGTTAGTCTACTATAGTAGGCAAAAAAAATATATATATATATAAAAAATCATGAGCAATAAATTACACAAGTGTCAAAAGGTAATGGCAATGTTTGTTTACTTATTTTGTTTCTGGTTTATTTATTGTAAAGGTAAATCTATACAATATAGCACATGAGTTTAGTGTGGTTGTTTTGTTTTGTTTTGTTTTGTTTTGACATGTCTTGTAAGCTATATTGTCTTTGTAACAGATCACATCTCTGAGTGAATTACCTTCTAAAAAACATTGTAACCATATAAAACCAGTGTATAATGTCATATAAAGATGTGTTTGTCCTCAAAGAGCCTGTTGAACCTGAGGCTCCACCCACTGTCACATACTGTACCATGTGTTTCCACATCACTGCAACTTTAAGGAGAGGGACATTCCTGCTCTTTTCTGCAGGAAATCACATGGAGGTGCCATCGCACTCACATGACATCTAAACTATGGCAGCGGACATCAATGAAGGTAAGGAGTAGAAATCACAGGCATTTAAGCGAAATATCGCACAGTTTCAGATAATGTTTTGCCGTGCGTGTTTATTTATTTAACTGCTGTACTGGCAGTTGTCTGCGAATTTGTTTTCTTGACTTCTAAAATTTCTCTGATGGGGTTTTAAAATATCGAGAGTGACAACTCGAGTCACTTTAACGCGAGTTATGCGCTTTACGTTCTTGGGTAAATGTTTCTTTGTATTTGTTGTTTCACTGGTTTCACCTGTTTAGTGACTATAGCAGCCTACATTACCTGTTAATTCAAGATTTCCTGACACATCAAAGCTAGTTAGTAATTTAAAGCTGATATGTCCATATAATATATGTCCTATATAATATTTTAAATATTTGACACCATTTTAACGATTCGTGAAGGAGTTGCGCAGAGCCGAATGGTTAATTATATTGATTAGGCCTATGCATGCAGTCAATACACCCATCCTTATAGGCTGAATGTTGCCATTTTGATAGTCTGATTTAAACCAATCAAATCATTTTCTCTGCGAATATTTAAATTTTGTCCGACGCCATTGGATTCGAATGGATACTCAAAAGCCATTAAATTCCAAACAGTTCTTGAAATGTATTTTGAATAGAATACATTTCAACTGTGTTTCTATTAAATTAATATAGCCTACTATATGCTTGCGGTGGCATTTGTATTTAATGTCATTTTTATAAAGTTCTGTCGTGTTTCCATTTGTGTTAGACTTACATTGTTTGTGTCTAACGTCCCGAGAACTTGCTGAACTCTTCAATAAAAAAAAAATAAAAAATACAAATGAATTGCGTAACTACAATATTCTGTCAGTGTTGGAGCAATCAGTTTGTTTGGAAAAAAAGATTATTTCAGTGTGTTCACTAGTAACAAAATTGAAATGTTCCCAGTCACCCATACCAAGTCAATCAATTTATTATGTCAACACTAGCTCGTATGGTCTTTTGAATGTAGGAACTGTCCCTTCATACTATCGTGAAGTACACCAAGCCATCTGCTCCAGAACTGATGAACGAGTGCCTGTCAGTGTATTCCAGAGAGTTCTCAGCAGAACATCTCTCTCCATCACCGTTCAAAACCAGGTGAGACTTGCTCTAGGATTACATGTCGTAACTGGCTAGAAAGAACGTAGCTGATAGTTAGCTGAATTACATCCCGCAGGCTTTGTTTAATGACATTATGTATGCCTGGAAATGAAAATGGTATGGTTTTCTTGTGGGACTTATTCTGCACAGGCTGAAAATGATCTCATATGCATTTTAGATAGCTGAACATGTAAACAGTGGTGATGGATTCCTAAGTAAAGTCTCGCTGTATAAAGGCTTGGCTCTCATTGCCCTTGCTCAACAAGGAAAACCGCCTAGTCCCAAACTGCTGGAGAATTTCATACAAGGTAAGCATAAGCATATCTATTCCTCAGCTGACTGTGGTAAATGTGTAGCTTGATCAAATGCCATTTTAAAGTCAGTAACCCTAGTTAAGTCTCCATAAAAACTGCCTTTTGTTCACATCATGTGATTTTAAATTGCCTCTTACATGCTGTCCCAACTGAATTACATTCAAGCTGCATTTCAGTGTCACCATCTGTTTGCAGTGATTTGCACAAGAGCAGAGCTTAATATGTGAGGATTTTATTCCTTTTTTTTTCTAAGAGAAAAATCATAAAGTGTTCTCACCCTATTTTATACAGTATGCATGTATTATTTACATTACTCAGGTCTATGATTTTGTTGGACAGGTTGTGCGATGGTGTGTTTGAGTGTTTTTCATCACATATGATTCATATAAGAGCTCTGAAGAGTTAAAGTTTTTATTTAATACTTGTGTTATTTCAGGTGTTGCCAGTATGACAGTTGACTGTGTGCTTTAAAAGTGATGTTTCCTGTTTTTTCCTCTAAGCAAGACCAAGTTTCCTGTCAACTGCATGCCAAATCTCTCTTTGGAATGACCAAGAAACTTTTTTTTTGCATTCCACCAAACAAAAGCAAAGATCCTGGGTTGAATCTGCTGAGGCAACTTTTTGCTAGGTCAAGTTGTTTTTTCCCATTTTCCAGACTTTCGTTTCTAAACTGGAAACACAAACCACAGAAAAAAATGTTGTGTGCCACACAGCTCAACATTGTTTATTGTTTTTTCTCTCATTATTTGTCTTTCCTTGTGACTTTTCTGTAATGCTGTGTCATTTGTTTGCTGTCACGAGACTCTCATGGAACAGAGATAGAAAGAAAGCAATCTTCTTCTTTATCTTATTAAGTGATTATAAACACATGTAATGTTTAGTCAGTCACATCTGGCTGTCACACCTCTTTAAATACAGTACAGTCACTGTTATATGTCATGTTTTTTTTAAGAGTTGCCAAAGCCTCAGTTGGGAGAACCGAAGGAGCTTCAGAGTCTGAAGATGCAGACGGTTCAGGAGAGTCCTTTGAACTTGTCTTTGACTCTGGCAGAGCTGTTGAAGAAGGACACCATTAAAGTTGAGCTCATTCCCGAGAAGAAGGGGCTGTTTCTTAAACACGTGGAGTATCAGGTCACCAGTGAGGTGAGTGACTTTAGAGGCGGCATTAAAGCTCATCCCAAAAGTAAAAATTTGCTGATAATTAACCCACCCTTAAGTTATCAGAGATGTAGATGAGTTTGTTTCTTCACATAACATATTTGGAGAAATTTAGCATTTCATAACTTTCTCACTAATGGATTCTCTGCAGTGAATGGTTGCCATCAAAATGAGAGTCCAAACAGCTGATAAAGACATCACAATAATTGAAGTTAATTGCTTCTGGCTGAAATATGAAATATTTCCATAATATTGCTTTTTCCAGTGGAAAACTCATCTTGTCTGAATCAGGATAGAAATATACACAGATCAAGCACTGTTTATAAGCAAAAACAGTTCTTGACAAACATGTTGGTGGATTTCGATGTGAGAGGACTACAGGATGGACTTTTTCACTGGAGGAAGCATTATTATAGATTATGGTCTGGTATTTTGGCCAGAAGTGATTTAAAGTTGAAACATCTTAATGATGGATTTGTTTCTTACAAACATGCAGCTTTTCACTTGACAAGACATTAAATGATGGACTGGAGTCATTACTTGTGGAATATTGTGATGTTTTATCAGCTGTTTAACTTTAATTCTGACGGCACCCATTCACTGCAGAGGATCCATTGCTGAGCAAGTGATGTAATGTTAAATTTCTCCAAATCTTTCCCGATGAAGAAACAATCTCAACTACACCTTGGATGGCCTGAGGGTGAGTACATGTTTAGGAAATTTTCATTTTTGTGAGAACTATTCTTTCAAAAGATCTGGTTTACAAGTTTTGAGTTTTTCTGTCTTTGGTCAGAAAAAATAAATAAATAAATCCAACTCTATACCCTAAACCATTAGTTGAGTCATACTGTGTCATGGTGCACAAACAAAAATTACTTCTCTCCATATGTAGCTGAAAAATGGCTTTAATGTCTGTATCAAATGATCCAATCACATGTGGACAGTCCAAGATAAATGTGTAAACAAGGACAAACAAAACATGGAGGAATCATTTTCCTTGATCAGTTGAGATAAAATGCTTGACTTTGCAAAGGAGAAAAGGGTTAAAAACTTTTTTAATATTTAAACATATCGCTGATAGTTTATCTACTATGTGCCCTTTTGCAGCGTTTTACATTATCAGTCTATCGGCGATACAATGATTTTGATGTCTTCCATGAGCTCCTGCTTCAGAGATATGCTTACAGAGTTGTGCCAGCACTTCCTCCCAAAAGGGCGCTGAAAGGAGGTAAGGTGTTGATTTATTCACTGTAAAATCTCAGCCTGTGAAAAGTTTGTAATCAAACCTGTAGACTATAGTCTTGTGTTTCCCACTTAGACTATGCTGTGACATTCAATGCTTTCTGGGAATGCACCAGACAAACAATCGTAGCTCTGCCAAGGTTTAAAAAAAGTAAACTTGTTCTGTTTTTCTGCAGACTTCAGCAACTTGTACTTCCATAGTAACTGAGTACCAGAAAGTGCCTTTCTGTGTTTTATTAATGGAAGGGCTATGTTTTGTTGTTTCTGGAAAAGTTTAATCTTTTCTCTGTTCTTTGGTGCCTCTGCAGTCCTGACCTCCATGTCAGAGCGAGAGTTCATTGAAGGGCGGAGACGAGCTCTGGGCAGGTTTCTGAATCTTGTGGCACGACACCCTGTCTTTTCCGAGGATGAGCTTGTGAAAACATTCCTCACCTTCAGTGGCTCGGTGTGGATTTAGTTTTTTTGCTAACCCTAAACTTGATTCAAATTTCTAGATAAATGGTATTGAATTTTTATGATATTTTATACTGCAAGAAAAATGCATTTAAAAGTACTTTAGATATGCCAGTTCCGGCTTGAGAAAGGAAATGTATAAATTGTTTTATATTCTTGATAGACATTCCAGATTTCCATATTTATGTCCAACAGGATGTCCAAACTAAGCTTAGAGATGCTTGCAGAAAAATGGGTGATGAGTTCATGACTTGCAAATATGCAACGCAGGCCAAGGTTTGATTCAGTTTTATTTGACTTTACATGTTAGAATGTATGTTTTTGTTCAAATGTCATAATATTCATAACTTTTTTATATAATAAATATTGCTTGTCTGTTTTGTGTTTTTTTTTTTTCTTTCTTTCTTTTCTCCTGCAGGATTACCTCCCAGGGGATATCCAAAGTCAGTTTTCATCCAGCAGAGAGCTCATCAAAAATATCCATTACAGTTTTCAGAAGTTACGGGACAGGGCAGAGAGGATGGCCCAGCGCTCGAAGGAGAACGCCACAGATCTGCTGATGTTTGGGAAGGAGCTCAGGTACCACCTGATCCTGAGGGCTGTTTCTGAATCTATGTGAATCTCATAAACCAGTGGTTCTCAAGCAGGGCTCTGAGGTCCACATCCAAGGGCAACTTCCAAGGAGGCCTCAAATGTTTTAAAATAAGTCAAAGCAAGCTTTAAAACAAGATATTTCTTAATTGAATTCACCCCTAAAGTTCTAGAATTGAATTATTGTTATTTTAATTACAGTTGTTACAGTCTGTCATTTAAAAACGGTTGAGAACCACGGTCTTAGACATGTAGAAAGAAAAAACAAATCAGAATGTTCAAAATATAAAGGCAACTATACATTTTTATTGATAAAAATATATTTTATCTATACAAAACAGTTAGTACTGTTAGATGTATAAATAAATAATACCACAGCTAAGATGTTTTTGGCCATTTAGAGGCCATGTTTAGAATGTTTAAAATATAAAGGCAGCTGTAGATTTTTATCTATAAAAGGTTACACTTTATTTCGATAGTCCACTTTAGACATTCTACTAACTATAAGTAACTTTGTAACTACATGTCAACTAATTCTCATTAATTTGCAACTACATGTTTACTAACTCTCAGAGTAGACTGTAAGGGTAGGTTTAGGGTTAGTAGAATAAGTTGACATATACTTGTTTCTGATAGTCATCATGCTGTATATTGTGGACCCATCAAAATAAAGTGTTAGAAGATATTAAGCAGACAGTCTACTAATACTGTAATGACTGCTAGTTGACATGTAGTTGCAAAGTTACTTACTGTTAGTAGAATGTCTAAAGAAATGTCTACCAGTTTTTTTGTTTTTTTTCTACCACCAGCCTGTAAGGGTTTATTTTTGGATGGTGACTATTTGTGACCCTGGACCACAAAACCAGTCTTAAAGGAACACTCCACTTTTTTTGGAAATAGGCTCATTCTCCAACTCCCCCATATATTATAACTAGTTACCTAGCTGGGGACTACTTTCAGGCGCTGCGTAATATCACTGCGCCTGCTGCGGCCATGGTACGGCAGCAAAGTTCCTTGATTATTACGCCGGAATGAGAGTATAGTTCCTAATCATATCAGCCTAGAAAATCGCAACTTTTCATTTTCCGCCGGTCTTAGTACACGATATAACTACAGAAGAGCCAAGTTTTAAATAGGACAAATATCGAAACTCTTTGGTCATTTTTGAACGCGATGCTACTGGTCTAATCGGATTCAATGATCTATGCTAAGCTATGCTAAAAGTGCTATCGCCAGATCCAGAGATCAGCTGAATGGATTCAAAAACGGTAAAACTCAACTTATTAACTCTGGGGGAGTTGGAGAATGAGCCTATTTCCAAAAAAAGTGGAGTGTTCCTTTAAGTCACTGGGGTATATTTGTAGCAATAGCCAAAAATACATTGTATGGGTCAAAATTATTGATTTTTCTTTTATGCCAAAAATCATTAGGATATTAAGTAAAGACCACACTCTAAAAAAAAATATAGAACAGGCTATTTACTTTTAAAAATTATGGTAAGAATATTACACTTAATATTTTTGAGTAGGTTTTAAGACTTGTTTTTTTTTTTTTTAATGGAATCTACCTGAATAAATCATGTAAAATCTCCTAAATTAATTAATTTATGACACAATGAATTTAATATAATTTGTGAAATGTGCTCATTTATTTTAAGTTGATTCTTAAAAGTCTGTGATTTTGAGTGAGGCCTGTTTGTATTTGACTGAGTTATTTTGTACATTTAAAAGACTGTATACAGCTAAACAGCTCAAGTAGGAAAATACTTGAGAAATACTAGAAAGTACTGCACTGGCACTAGCAAAGCTACTGTTCATTGAACAAGGCTTAATGCCTTATAGGAGTAGTATCCATAACCATAAACGCTACTCTTCTGCACAATGGTAACGATTGCACTGCACAATGGAAACTTCAATGTAACAGAAACTCTTTCAAATGTCAAACATAACTGAACATTAACCATTAATAGATGTTTCCCTTCACTCAAAAACACATAAAATAGCATTTGATTTCAAAATGTACTCTCCATATCCAGCCATACGCAAAGCATGCTGGGAACTAACAATCACTTCTAAAATAAAACTGCAAAATTGAGCTAATTCTCTTAAAATAAAATTAGGCAGCTTTCTTTCCTTAATTTTTTTTTTTTTTAGTTTGATCAGTTCCTCAAATCAAGCCTCAAAACTGCTTAAGTTTCCTTTAAAAAATTGAGGAAAACACATCTCTTGGTTTTATTAGTAAAAAGTCCTCAATATTTTCTATACAACACTGAATCACAATTTCTTTAATGAAATATACTCACTATTTTTAATTATCACCTTAATTTTTTTAATGAAAATTACAAGACCCATGATTCATTTTTTACAGTGCATGTTCCATGAAGAGATTTTGTAAATTTCCTACTGTAAATATATCAAAACTTAATTTTTGATTAGTAATGTGCATTGCTAAGAGCTTCATTTGGACAACTTTAAAAGCAATTTTCTCAATATTTAGATTTTTTTTTTTTTTTTTAATTTGCACCCTCAGTTTCCAGATTTACAAATAGTTGTATCTCGGCCATATATCGTCCTATCCCGTCCAATGGAAAGCTTATTTATTCAGCTTTCAGATAATGTATAAATCGAAATTTAAAAAAATGGACCCTTATGGTTTTGTGGTCCAGGGTCACATTTGACTGTGCATTATCTCTTATGTACAGTGGTACAGTAGAGTGCAGTAACATTAACTGCTTGAGTAGGTGGAAAATACCAGATTTTTTCAGTGGTTAAGGGGGCCTGATTATCAGATGCTTATGACTACCTGCCATAGATTTCAGCTTTGGTCTCTCTCCGCTCCAGTTCTTTGGGATCAGATGAGTCACCTGTGCCTATCCTGGCATCCTGCAAGAGTCCTTGGGCTGCTCTCAGACGCTCTGTCAAAGGGCTTTCTTTTGAGTTCTCACTTCTGTCTGAAAAAGCTGCCCAACAGGTACTGTGCTGCCCACACATATCACGTGAACTGGCTGCGTGCTGCTACAGAGGAATTTAATTTGTTTATTTAATACAGGGCAGAAGAGAGGAGGATGATGTGGTGGAAAAACTGAATCTGTTCCTGGACTTGCTGCAGTCGTACAGGGTGAGTATTTATGGGCTTAAACATTTAGCCACAGCTAAAATGTTTTTCTTTGAATTTTTGCCCATTTAGAGGAAATAAATTGAAATATGACTTTGAGGGCTGTTAAAAGATTATGCAGTTAAAACAGTACCAGTCAAAATAATTGTTATTGATGATAATACATGTTTTTAAGCTGCAAATCAGCATCTTATAATGATTTCTGAAGGATCATGTGACACTGAAGACTGGAGTAATGCTGCTGAAAATACAGCTTTAACACCACAGGAATAAATTACATTTGAACAGAACATTTCAAATAGAAAAGAGTTATTTTAATTTGCAATAACATTTCATAGTATTAATGTTTTTATTGTACTTTTGATCAAATAAATACAGCCTTAATAAGAGACTTTGAAAAACGTTATCATGAGATGTTTATTTAAAAAACTTTTTTAAAACAAACGGTAATTACCACAAACTTTTTGACTGGTATTTTTTTTTCTGAATTTTGACTTTTTCAGAAGTCTTGGCATATAGCAAACGAGTTGTAATTTGCTGTTTTCATCCACTGTTTATCTAGAGAGGACATTAAATAATGGGGAGAGAGAGGAGTTACAGTATTGGCTTGTGTTGCAAGTTGAATTCAAACCTGTGTTACCCACATGAGCACCGAAGCTCAAAGTACATAAGTTACCACTGAGCCATGGCACATAAGATTTTATGAGTGTGTATTTGTGGTGTCATACAGGACTTGTGTGAACGACATGAGAAAGGAGTCTTGCACGAACACCAGCGTGCGCTGCAGAAGTACGGTGTAATGAAAAGACAAATGCTGAGTGCCACAGTGCAGCCTAAAGAACAGGTTTCTGTCGAACAGCTGGAGTCCCGCATCGTCCAGGTCAGCCCACACACACACACACACACACACACAGACAGTGCTACAGCAGATTGTCAGGTAGAATTACCAGAGGGGAAAAGTGGGGACCAGTAGCTTGAGGGGCACTGATACATCCTTTTAATTTAGTAGGTGAAATTGATCTGAAGGGCTTGAAACCAAAGCCCTTGAGCAAGAAGTTGTATCCTCAAAATCCCTCTGGGGATGCCGCAGGCATCTGAATTAAGATTTCTGCCTCTTTGGAGAGGTAGTAGTAGACCGCTCTTTTAAAAAAAAAAAAAAAATGTATTTATTTTTTTATAAATCTTGTTTAGGCCTGCATTTTCAAACTGGGGTCTAGAGAGGCTGCTAAGGATGCG
The DNA here is from genome assembly GCF_012432095.1 of Onychostoma macrolepis. Taxonomy (NCBI): domain Eukaryota; kingdom Metazoa; phylum Chordata; class Actinopteri; order Cypriniformes; family Cyprinidae; genus Onychostoma; species Onychostoma macrolepis. The sequence goes on along the minus strand of NC_081157.1, from coordinate 29,518,469 downwards.
TGGAGGTTTGTGAAAGATTTGATTAGAAAAAAACCTTGTACAGAGAACAAAAACATTTATCTTAAGATATTAAATATTTTTCAGAATTTGATTAGATTTGGTAATACACTACTATTTGGTCTGAGTAAGATTTGCATTGATTTACTTTTATTTATTTTTGAAAGAAATGAACACTTATAGGGCCAGATATACTATCAGCTAAAAAACTATTAGCACTGAAAAGGCGTGGACAGTTATTTTGCAACTCACCTTATTGAATATTCAATCGAATATTTCCCTTTTGATCTGTAAATTTATGGGAGGAGAGTATTTAAATGAATCACACAACGCAATTTACTAAGTTTTGCGCTCGTCAATTTAGTAGTATTTGCAGCATTATTTAACGCCCAAAAAAGCACGTCTTAAAGCAGGCGGCAATTTGCGCTTCTCTTGGTAGATTGCACTGGTCATTATGGAAATGAGATGTTGTGTCTATGTTCTTTATTGTGCGCATTTTCAATAAATCACACACAGAATTTTCTCCCATCAGCGCTTTGATAGAATTGTGCTCTAATGCTAATTTGCCCTGTTTAGTAAATCTGGCCCTTATTCAGCAAGGACGCAGTACCTTTTTATAAGCCACCAAGTAATTCCTAGCAACCCATTTCATTTTGTTAAGTCTATAAACTTTATACACTGACCAAACTTTCATTGAAGCATTTAATTGATCATTTGTGCAGCCATTTTGCACGTTCATTTTATTTTCTCATTTAACAATTTGATTTATCAATTTAATTTTGTTATAAAAAAACATAAAGGCCCTGTCCAGCTGGAGGACAAGAGAAACACTCCCTCATTCTTAACTGATATTGATGCAATGCCAAATCATGTGAGGCACATACAATATCTGTCTAGCCTTCAAATAGCATGTCACGATCCAGTGGTTTTTAACTGCTGGGTGGCTCGTTGTGATAATGATGATGATGATGATGATGGAGGTTAGGGTGGGAAGATGTGACCACACTGTAACCTCACTGTGATCTCTGACTCACGGCAGCAAGAAAACGCCATTCAGGCCATGGAGCTGCGCAACTACTTCTCCCTGTTCTGCCTGCACCAGGAGAGCCAGCTCATATTCACCTACCTGCCCATTACGTCTCACATCCTGGGGGCATTTGTAAACTCACAGGTGCAGGGACATAAAGAGGTAAGCTTATCTTTTATTTATGTCTGTGTTAAAGCGATTCATTTTAATGTGAGTTAGTTTTATTACTTCGATCCTAATAAAGCCTTCTAATATTTACTGATGTGCCTTATTTTGCTCTGATCTAGATGGGTGAGGTGTGGCAGGATCTTCATTCCAAGCTTAAAAGTCTTTTTGGGGATGGTAACGGACAGTCTCCGCCTCTCAGCCCAAAATAGCCTCCCTTCTGTGCTATCAGAATCGAAAGAAAATGAACTCCAGCCTGTTTTGAATAGCAGGATCTATTCAGGAACTACGGACAGGCAGTATTCTTCCTTGCAAAGAGTTATGGGGAACTGCTTATGTGTGAATGTGGTATGTGGCAGTTCCTAAAATCTGTCTGTCGAAAAGGGCCCTTAATTTCCTACAGTTTGAACAAACTGACGGTTAAAACAAACGGCTAATGTTGTTGAGAACAAGTTGAGGAAATGCAACAAGATGCTACAACACTGTATTAATGTTTAATCTACATGTATGCAAAGCTGATGTTGTTGTTTTAAAACGTAAGCTAAGCTGAAAGAGAAATTTGACATTGTACAAAACAGTGTAACCCATGAAAGATGACCTGTATCTCCTATTTTAGTGCAAGATTGAGAAATGAACTGAGAAGCTAATAGCCAGCGAGCCAGAGCAGTGGTCAGTTGAATATACTTAGCAAACACAGGAAATATGCAGAAATGATGTTATTAGTTGCAAAGGCATCATATTCTTCCTTGTTTGTGGTTTCAACTGACATAATTTTGTCTGTTTTGTTTTCACATTTATCTGCAAGTAATATTTACACTACCATTCAAAAGTCTGGAGTTTGTAAGATTTTATTTTTGAAAGAAATTAATACTTTTATTCAGCCTGAGCATACCAAATTTAGCAAAAGTCACAGTAAAGACATTCACAGTGTTACAAAAGGTTCAAATAAATGCTGTTCTTTTATACTTCCTGTTCATCAAAGAATCCTGAAAAATGTGTCATGGTTTCCACAAAAATATTAATCAGCACAAATGTTTCCAACAATGACAAGAAATGTTTCTTGAGCAGGAAAACAGCATATACTTTACCGTGAGCGAGGTATTCAAACTTTCGAACAGTAGTGTATACAAGCGAACACTTTCAAACTAGTTGTCTGACAGTTCTGTAAAATGTGAAAGTTTTTAATTTTTTGTAGCTAAGCCTGAGCCTGCAAGTAGTGACTACAATGATCATGAAATAATTAGTTATTATTAGCTGCTCTATACGCCAATCACCTGTTTTCATTCAATAAATCATGAAGGTCTGAAATTCTCACACTGCTAGTAAGCGATCATATGAACTACACTTCAAAATATGTCTAAAAAAAAAAAAAGGTTTTACTTTAAATTTACCATAAAGTTGTACAGAAGCTGTTGCTGTTGGTTGATAATGCATGCATCATGCATATTATTGTCTTAATTGCTTAACATTCTATAAAACCCTTTAGCAGAGCTTATTATTATCAATTGTACATGTTTGGTTTTATTTTGGGACTAGGTAAAGCATTAAAGAAATGGAAACAGTTGTTGTATGTACTCCAATGCGTATTCAATCCTGCCACCTGCTGGCAAAGAGGGCAAATGGTTTGAGACTTAGGTTTCACCTGTATTACATTCAGTCTGTGTACTTGCAGTGGTTTATTTCCACTATAACAGACAGACAGACAGATAGACAAATACTTTGTTTTATTGTGCACTTTCCAGCATTTTATTTAGTAGATGAACATAAAAGATCTTAGTAAGGAAGGTGTGATTTTTGGTGTACTCTACTGAACAACCGTTGTAGGAATTATGAACAAAGAAGGAGGTAAAAACAAAACATAAGAATACAGAAGATACATGTGTGAATTTAATCTAAATATAAATGGAACGCCAAACTTAACAGATAACGCTATTTTCCCATGCGAAAAAGTGTGCTTATACAAATGCTGTACATTTATTACATTAAAATACAGCATTTCATATCTCATGATTTCCATGCAGAAACCATGCAGTTGGATAATTTCCACTGATACAGTGGCAGTGTTCATCAGTGGTATTCAAACCCTGATCACACATCCTCCACTTCCTCCAGTTTGTGCTCCACTATCACATCGTGACCGTGGAATTTAAAATATCCCAAGAACTTCTTTTTCTGAAGCATCAGTGGGAACCACAGGACATCATCTGCCCACATCTGGATGAAAGGTATTTTATCTGTGTCAAACCACTGTGGCCTCATCTCTGAAAGAGAAAACAAACCGCTTCAGTGGCACGTTATTAGACCTTCTGTCTCAGTATGTGTCTCACAAACTGGATCATTAAGTGATGTGGTGCTGTATTACCTTCTGATTCGGTTGGCTCTCCTTTATAGGTGTCAGCTCTAAAAATGTGGACATCCAGCAGTTCTGTTTCCCCAATAAACTCAAATTTGATATTTCCAATCTTGTGAAGGGTGTCAACGGTGAGGCCACTTTCCTCTAGCAGCTCCCTGTCAAATAAAATGGCATTTTGTTTTAGCTGGAAAACCAATAAAAGCAGGGAAGACTGAACATGGCCAATCGCTGGCACCATTGTTAAGTTCTACAGACAAGTAAATAACACAAAACATTATCAGCAGCATTCTTTGATCTGTAGCTTCAAGACAGACACTAGAAGAATATAATAGCTTTTTTTAAAGTGAAGCATACTGTACATTTATGTAATAAAAAAAATAAATAAATAAATAAAATTATCTATATTAATAAATCTCAGCTCTTGGCACCAGAAAGAAAAACATTCTTAATGCTTTTATACCTGAAAACATCTGCTATGATTTAGTGTTGGAAATGTAAGACAATTACATTAATTAAAAGGTGACCAAACGTCCAATTTTCTTGTCCTTGGAAATGTTTTACAGCACTTTCAAAACACAGCACTAAACGTAGCCTCCAAGAGCACAAACATAAAATAACTAAATATTTGTTAAATACAATTTTATTTATCATATGTTCTCATATTTATTTTACTGTTGTGAAGTGTCTTTGTAAATTCATAAATGTGTTATGATATTATTTTGATGCAATAGCTATGATTTTTGGTGAATTATAGTAAAACCAGTTATGGTCAGTTTGACCTGCAAACATCATAATAATTATTAATTATAATAAGATTGTATGCTCACTAAAAACATTTAAAAAAGAAGAAATAAAATAAAAAGTGAGGTTTAAATTATATGTTGACCACTAAATTAGAAATGCCCCCTTTCTAATTAAAAATAATAATAATAATTTAAAAAATTAAAGCTAGTTCAACAGGTCTCGTTTTTGTTTAGTTTAAACTGAAGTACTAAAATGACTAAAACTAAATAAATTAAAACTTATAGACATACTTTAACAAAGTGACAAAACACTCAACAAAATGACTTTAACTAAAAATGAAATGAAAGTCTAATTCAAAATATTAACAAAACTATAACTGAAACTAAAATAACTTTTTTTTTTTTTTTTTTTTGGCAACAGTAACACCATCGTGTGGTATTGTTACAATAATAATATCGCCTGCGTGAATGACTCACCGTCTGGCCGCCTGCTCTATAGTCTCTCCGGGCTGGACTTTCCCTCCAAACCCATTCCATTTGCCAGCTCCAAAGCCTCTTTTCTTCATGCCCAACAACACCCGGCCGGGCTGCACCACCAGCACCAGGGTCAGCAGTTTATTAGTCAACATCACCCTATTCATAAAATACAGTGTCTTTAATGGATAGTAGACTATTTGTTAGACTTCCTTTAAAATTATGCTCATCTCCATTCGACAGACAGTATAATGTTTTGACTTTTATTTACACTCAATCAGCATTAGAAACATGATTAACTTTTCTTTACAGAATATAAACATCAAGCAACAACAATCAATAGATCGGATAATCAATGAATCAATGAATATAATATTAAATTTATATTAATATAAATCAGTACAGCGTGGCTTCCTAAATTCATTTAAATTAAACTGTTCACAGTTACTTCTATCCAAATAATTAGCTTACTTTGTCCAAAGTAATAAGTAGAGACAAAAAAAAAAAAATGTAATCACATATACAGTATAAAAATCAGATAAGTCAGTATGCAGATATTTGCCTCTAGTTTAATGAATCGGTCTTGTTCCCGCGTGTTGCTCGCGGTCAGATGATCACATGGAGGCTTCAGATTGACAACAGTGGATTTAGTCATAACAGTGATTGACATTTTACTCAGATTGTTAATTATCCAAATGCAGCATATGCCATACAGATCTGCGAAAATATATTACTCCATCAACGATGGTTGACTCCACCTACCTACGTTTTGTAACCGAGTGTGCAACAGTGAAAGGTTCTCGATGGGAAAAGCGACTCGTTTCTGTGAATCGGTTCTTTCGAACAGAACTAAACCTACAGTTCAAATACATAAATTGGCTAAAATTGCATGTTTTAGCCAAACCGTAAATATGTTTCAAGTAGCCTACATTGTAACATTTCTGCTATACCACTACCAAAGGCAATTATTCCTCATCTCGCCACATGTAAATCATTGAAAAGACCCGACTCAAAAGAACGAGTCTTCGAATCGTAATGCGGAGTGTGCAACAGTCAAATATTCTCGACTGATACTGAAAGCAACCAGTAGACACACAAACTCAAAGATGACCGTGTATAACAGTGAAATGATCACTAACTGATATATACATAAATGCAATTCATCTAAATAATTAATAATATATCCTACAGATAAAGAAGGATAATGCATTACTCAGTGAGTCTGCGCAAAGTGCGCGCATCCTTGACAGCATGAGGACAACATAGACGCACATGGGTCTCCTTATTTTCTCGTACTTAAGTTTTAAATGTATCTCGCCAGATCACTTGTTTGTAAATGATGTGGAAACGTATCCAAAAGTCGTTCATTCACGTGTCAGCGGTCTGTCTGAAGAAGACGCCTCTGCATATGAAGGGGAAGCGTGCTGCCGATCAGAGATGGCTGGTGCGGCAGCTCAATGACCCTTTCGTTAAAGCTGCTCACGCGCAGCATTACCGCTGCAGAAGTGCCTTTAAACTGATCGAGATAGACGACAAATACAGACTTCTCAAACCTGGCTTGAGTGTCATAGATTGCGGTGCTGCGCCTGGTGCATGGAGTCAAGTTGCAGTCCAGAGAGTCAACTCAACGGGAGAAAGTAAGTGAGCTGCTGAATTATGAATCACCAGTGTAACATCACATCATATAATATCTATGCATGTCATCTTAGGATACATACACTACAGTTAAAACGTTTGTTTTGAAAGAAATGAATAGTTTTTGTTCAGCAAGGATGCAATCAATTGATCCAGTGACAGTAAAATCACAAAGTTTTTGGACTCTATATTCATCGGAGAATCCTGAAAACTTTAACAGTTTCCACAAAAATATAAACAGGGTTCCCACGGGTCCTTGAAATTCCTGAAAGTTTGTGAGTCTGATTAAAAATTTTCAAGGCCCTGGAAAGTTTTTGAAAATAAACAAACATGGATACAGGTCCTTGAAAATATTATTCCCTCCGGTCCGTTAATGTGTTATTTTGCCAACACTTTGCATACTAGCTTGCTTGATTTACGTTGCACATTTATGCGTTATGACTGGAAAATGCAAGTTTCAAGATATTTGGCGCACCAAAGAAGATTACAAAGAATGGCTTGCCAGAGATCCAAAGGATGTAATGTTGAATTGCTTTGCTTGGTAAGATAATGTAAAGACATGAGGCAAGAAAAACTTAAAAGCATATTCATATATCTTAAAAGCCTAAGCTCTTTTCAATAAAATCCATGCAAAAGTTAATATCAGATAATTTTAGAATACAGTATAGTATGTACCAAATATTATTCAATTTTATGCAAAACAGAAATAAGACAAATATCAGATTTCTGTCATATGGACAAAAAATGCAAAAAAAAAAAAAAAAAAATGCTTTTTTTGCAGTTGTGTTTGACACATGAAAACTGTAACAATGTATCTTACAAGGTGATGCAATGTAACCTTTGCTCTCACTTGAAATGTGTCCCCACATTAAGTCATTGAATTTGAGGGTATTGGACCTGGAAAGTCCTTGAATTTGAAGTTAACCAAGGTGTGGGAACCCTGTATAAAGCAGTACTATTGTTTTGAACATTAATAATAATAAGAAATGTTTCTTGAGCAGCAAATAATCATATTATAATGATTTCTGAAGGATCATGTGGCACTGAAGACTGGAGTAATGATGCTGAAAATTCACAGAAATAAGCTACATTTAAAAATATGATCTAATCTATTTTTGATCAAATACATACAGCCTTTTTGATCATTATTATTATTATTTTTTTATAAAGCACTTACTCTTTCCGAAACATAAAAAAGAAAACTTACTGACCCCAAACTTTTGGTCTGTATTATTTAAAAATTTAGAATAATAGTAAAGTCATTACCATTATGAATTGCTACACATGTAATCATGAGATTTTTGTAGTGAAATAAATAAATGAATAAAAAAAAAAAAGAAAAAGTTTATAAAAAATAAATAAATTACATGCATCCTGAATGTTTGGTTGTTTTTACTCAACTGTCCAACCCATCCATCATCATCATCATTTTTTTTTTTTTTAAGTAATTCATATATTAGTACAATTTATATATGTCTACAGAACTAATTTTAAACACATGTGACCCTGGACCACAAAACCAGTCTTAAGTGTCAATTTTTCGAAATTGAGATTTATACATCATCTGAAAGTTAAATAAATAAGTTTTCCATTGATGTATGGTTTTTAGGATCGGACAATATTTGGCCAAGATACAACTATATTTACATTTTGTTTTAGGTGTCATTTATTTTAGCTGATGAGGATATAAACACTATACCTTTGCTCATTCCAGGTGTGGATCTTCCTAAAGGAAGCGTAATAGGAATAGATATATTACGCATTTCCCCCTTGGATGGAGCTCAGCTGCTGTCCGATCATGACATCACTGAGCCCTCGACTCACATGGCGCTGGAGAGGCTCCTCCCTGAAGCTCGAGCAGATGTCATCCTCAGTGACATGGCTCCCAATGCCAGTGGGCTCAGGGAACTGGATCATGAAAGACTGGTCACCATGTGTCTATCAGTGCTGGACTTAGCTGACAAGGTTTTGCGCCCCGGGGGCTCTTTGATTTGTAAATACTGGGATGGAGCTTTGGCCCATAAGCTCCAGCAGAGGCTTTCCTCAATGTTTCAAGATGTAAGAACAGTAAAACCAAGAGCAAGCAGGAAAGAGTCCGCAGAGCTTTTCTTTTTGGCAAGGATGTTCAAAATAAGATAGGATGTTTCATGCAAATGCATTTTTAATATATAAAATATAAATAAATGTATATTTTATTTAAAAAAATGGTTTTGTTCCTATTACTTGTATATAAAAACACTTGCCTCAGTGCATAAGAAACCAGAAACTCAATACAGATCCTGGATATAAATGCTATAGCGGAATAATTAGATTTAGGTGTTGAATATAACATTATGTTAAGTCAGATTTGCATATGATTTTCAGTTTATCAGGGAGGCCTAGCAGTGTTAAAGTTCCAAATAATTTATAATAAAGACATGATTGGCATGCATCTGAATTGATTTTTAGTGAGTGATTCCCTATTTCTAGTGTATTTTTGTTTTCCTCTGTTAATAATGAAACAAAAGCACAGAGAGAATATTAAAAAAGGAGAAATATTTACTCCTATTATTTGATGGATTAAATCAGTGGTTCTCAAACAGTGGTTTGTGAAGGATTCAATCCAATCAAGTTTTTTTTTTTTATTTAATTAGTTCTTTGATTTAAACTCATGACAATGAACTTGCAGATTGTAACATTAATCATTTAAGTTTGTTCTCTCACTTCAACAGACCTTGTTGTTTAACTGTTGTTTAACAACATACTAATTGTTGAGTTGATGAAATTTCTTACCAAGAACAACAACAACAACAACAACAAAAATCAATAGACAAATTATTTCAGCTTAAAAAAGTGTTCACGCTGCCTTAAAATTTTAAGTTTAGTCAACCTGAGATGTAAAGTTGTGTTAAGTGACAACTTGGATATCAACAAGTTAAATCCTGGAAAATGATTCTAGCTTTAAATTCGTGTTATAATTGCAGTAAAACTGTAAGTCTGTCCCTCACAATCTCATTTCAGTGACAGTCATGCACTGTTTACAATCCAACTTCTTACCTAACAAACAGGAGGCTCATTTAGGCTTTACTATAATGTTTATTAGCTAAAAGTAGCAATGTATTTAATTCCAATGAAATGAACATGAAAGATCAAAACAGCAGTCTGGCAAAATTATAGATCAGCAAAAGTTATTTCATGATTCATCTTTAGCCTACGAATATTGTACACAACATAAAAGCAATTGTTTTGAGGATGCCAGTTTTCTCCAGACTTTGCGAAGTGTTTCTGTTGTTATAAATAGTAACATTTATGCGTATAATGTATGTACATTTATAATGTTATGTAAGTGTTCAGTCTGACTTCCTAGGAAGAGAAAAGTCAAATTATTTAGGTTCATTAGTAGCTATCTAGTTATAGTTGATATAATAAGAACAAAATGGCAGTCTGGCAAAATTATGGAGTGGAGTCCATAATTTAACTTACAGAAATTATAAGTGTCCATACAGTAGAAAATTGAAATAATTAAACTGTTTGGTGGGTGAATTAAATGAAAGGGATAGTTCTGCCATAATTTACTCATCCTCATGTTGTTCCATCCAAACTTGTATGACTGACTTTCTTCTGTGGAACACAACAGAAGATATTTAGAAGAATGTTGGTACTTAATTAGTTTTTGGCTCCCATTGACTGAAAAAACTACAACGGAAGTCAGTGGGAACTGATACTATTTGGTTACCAACATTCTTCAAAATATCTTCTCTTGTGTTCAGCAGAAAATAGAAGTGCATACAGGTTTGGAACGACATGAGGGTAAATGTTTTTCATTTTTGAGTGGACTATTCCTTTAAGGAATGAGCTCATTTATTTTAAAGCTTGATTTGTCTTATTTTAAATTATTTTTAGTCATTAAGGCTGCCTAATGGGCCTCAGCCCTCTGGTTCACTATCCTAATGATATTGGGATATTAGGTAGCCTGCAATTTTGCTTTTACTCTTGTTCCACCACCTAAAAAAGTGCAAGAAACACTGGACCGGAAGACAATCAGCTTGCCAGAAGATGGTGCTCTTGAGTTGCCAGCGTGAAAGCAGCAGACTAGTATTTGTACCCAGACTCTCTCACACCCCGGCGTGGACCGGCTGTTACTGGGAACACTATTTTTCCCATCCGTTTGAGAGTCGAGTGCTCAAGAGTTAAAAATCCAGCATTGTCATTTGCATTTTAGCAAACTCTTGAAGTGTGGCTTATTTGACAACACTTTAATTTTGTGTTTCCCTAACCGGAAAGCTAAATTGTTTGTGCAGTACCGAAAATCAGTTTTTCCTGCCGTGTAGAAAGATGCAATCATTCTCTCATTACAAGCCGAGGAGCTGCAGAGAGGATGGATAAGTGTCTTATAGACAGTATGACTAATGAGAATCCTTTGTCCCTGTAGCAATGCAGTCTCGCAGATATTAGCCTGACACATTATTATCTCAGACAGTCGCTTTCTACAGTCCAGCTGTGAATGACATCCAGCTTGTGCTGCATGGAGAGTTTAGACCTAACCTTTGGTAGTATGCAGAACAGAAATATTAGAGATAATAAAATGGGGTTTAATGACTCATAGAGGTTAGATCGGAGTATGTTCATCACTAAAGCCTCATGGAGTTTTATGGTTATACACTAGTTACAAGGAGAACTCCTCAAACTTTAAGTAGCTCAAACTGTATGTTGTAGGTTTGATTTGAAAGCACTAGAAAAGAATTGTCAGGTTCGACTCTGGACTGCTCTAATCTCAAACTCAGGGAATCTTCAGCTGAGAGACTCAAACATACCTAAATGAATTCTGCCGGCAGCTCTGGCGCTTTCATATTCGACTGAGCTGCAGTGTGTTCCATACAGTATTGAAATTCTTGCCACCTCACTCTTTAATCTGAGCGCCTGTGTCAGCAACATGCTTAATGTGCGTGCCTCTTCGGTCAATTTGAATGCTGTGGTTTTTGATCATCGCTCTGACGTGTCAAATGCGTATGTTTGAGGGACAATCCACTCCTTCGTCAGTGACATGTCAAAAGAGCCTGGAGAATTCATTATGGAAGATTAAGGAATTTATTTGAGAGCTTAGTTTTATTCGCCTGTTAACGGTTGTAAAAGTGGAGACTAGTTTCTGCAGGGGTTCAGCCACACTGAGTGATATGGAAATACAAGTGGTCGTGCTAAATTTATAATAGCTTTTTTGGCCCCTGAAGTTATCGTCTTGATTTTATACGTTTTTTTTTTTTTTTCTCTCTCTCTGTTTTATTCTTTCTATAAGGTTCATTGCTGTTAACTCACGTCCTTCTGGTTTCCTGGAACATCTCAAATTCTCTTAAAGGTCAGAGTTCAGGCACACCAGTGCACTGTAATAATGTGCTGTCTAACATTTTGAGAGACTTGAATTTAGAGTTGGATAGCAAAAAAACTTTTGGCAAAACTTTTTACTTGCGTTTCTGAGGTTGTGCACCATTAAGGATTCATGCCTTCTACATTTGTCGATTTTGAATTGAATGTGTATTTAGGCAGCATTTGTTATTCAAATTTGAATTTAAGGAAGTAGAATTAAAGTTCTAAATAAATAAAATTCAAATTAATTTATTTAACTTTTGTTGAATATTAATTGCCCATAAACATGTTATTAATTGCACTGCATAAGTGGTATTTCCAGGAACAGAAATGTCCATTTATATTTCATTATATTTAATCAATGATTTTCATTTTATGGAGCATGGTAGAAGAACACTTCATTTCCCAGAATAAATCATCTCAGCAATGCCCATTTAAGCCTCAGGAGTTAAACACTAAAATTGAAAACCTGAGGTCTGAATTGAAGAGTAGGCATACAGTTACAGATTACAGTTTACAGTAAATGTGATCCTTCAGAAATTATTCTAATTATGCTGATTTTGTGCTCAGTTAAGAAACATTTCTTCTAATTAATGTGGAAAACAGTTGGTCTGCTTAAAGGGGTGGTTTACTGTTTTTTTTTTTTTCTAGGCTTGATTGTGTTTATGGGGTGCAGTCTAACATGTGTTCCGGCTTTGTTTTTTTTAAAAACGCATTATTTTTCATATAATTTACCTTTATTCCACACCGCTCTGTCCACAAACGCCTCGATTATTTCCTGTTTTTATGAAGCCCCTCCTTCAGAAATACGTGATGGGCTCTGATTGGTTATCTGGCTCAGTGTTGTGATTCACTAAACCGCTGAGCGTGCATCTAAATGTCCCGCCCCTCAGCTCAGTGGCATGTGCTCCGGTTGTATTGTAAACAACGGCGTCCTCTATATTGCTTATCAATTTGAGCCCGATTGAGACGCAGAGAATATTAGTGAAGAGGATCGCGCAGAACCTGTGCAAGCACGGCTCTTAATGGTATGTTTGTTTGTTTGTTATGTCATACTTTTAGATACGCTGTTATTATGCTACTGCTTCTGTTAGCTTTTAATATACGGTTTTATTCTGATTAAAGCTTTAACAGTTTTTACAAATTTTACAGTACGGCAACCGCACACGAGTCCATGTATAACGCTTCTCATTGCTATGTGAAAATTAATAATCGGAACAGTTTGTTGGAGCTGATCTGACGATTTGAATGAGAGAGAGAGATGCAGAGCAGGGTGACGCGAGGAACAGTATTAAGAACGGCTGTTTTAGAACATTAATTTTGAAACTTGTGAATCCATTAGAATCGTTAGAAGACAGAATCGCGATTCATATAGAATAGATTTTTACGTGCACCCCTTGTTTTCTCTTCCTCTTCTCTAAAGCAGCACAGCATGGCCTCGCCCCCTTCTTTACATGTTCCCGAGGGCGGGGTTTATCTGGGTCCGTGAAGTATCAGACCCGGGAAGTAGTTCATTGTAGTCCCTTACCAGCCGTTTTTGTAGGCATTAAACTTCCAGAATTTTAAATCCGTATCCTTGGATGAATTGAAAGTTCAAAAGATTTTTCAAAAAATTTAATTAATTTTTATTTTTTTGTAACATTTTAAATAACAAAAAAAAAATCAATTTAATGCATCCTTTCTCAATGAAAAGTATTTTTTTCCTACAATACAAAATATGGATCCCTTTCAGTCGGTCACTACGAGTCACGTTGGTGACCGACGAATTGGGATCTCGCCAGAGAGACCAATCCACTTCGAGTGTAACTAAACAAGCCAATGGACACTGGCATGCGGATTCCGCATCTGGCTGCCACACCCTGCAGCGCAGGTATAAGAGGCAGCAGGTGCACCGCATTAATTCATCCTTTCGCTTTGGAGCCGAACGGTGGTGCATCACTACTGCTCTCTACTTTGGTGTTGCAGAGAGAATGAGTGAGTGCGGGCATTACGTCGACAGCAGCGGTTGTCACGGGCTTGCGGCTTCAACAAAGATCGTGCAGACAGCCACACCAGGACTGTGCGGTGACCAGCTCCCCTGCGTGCTTCAGCACTAAAAGAGCAATTTCTCTAAAAGTGCAACACGGGTGATCGTGTCTTTTTAAAGATGTCTTATCACCCGTGTGTTTCTTGGTGTGGTCCTTTTCTGGTGCCTCAGGATGGTCACGATCGCTGCCTCACGTGTCTGGGCATTAAGCACGCTGAGGAAGCTTTCGAGGATGGTGCATGTTCTTCTTGTGGGGACATGACCATCTCAGAGTTGCGTAATAGGCTCCGCTATGTCAAACATGGCGGAGTCCTTCTGCCTTTGCCACGATCCAGCGTTCGTCCTGGCACCCGGGGTGGCACTGAGTCCGGTGGAGTCAGAGGTGATTTGAGGATCACGGTGAGGGCTTGCCCAAAGGGAGTTCCTCACCCCTCAAGCACTCCGCAGCCGGTGGAGGACACCAGGACAGAGGGCACCACTCATTTCCTTCGGTGCCCCCTCTGACGATCAGGTGTTGATGCATCGGAGGGCGAGCCCTCTCTCTCCGGGGATGATGACTCGGCTGTGTTGCCCCCTTCGGGTGTGGTAGCGTTGTCCGAGTCCGAGATGATGGCTATGCTTTCCCGGGCAGCCGAGAATGTCGGGGCTTGTGTGGAATCCTCCACCGCATCCCGATCCTTCGAGGCTGGAAGAATAGTTTCTCGAGGGGGGGGGGCGACCAGTTGTGTGCACACAGGGACCTGGTTCTCAGGCACCTCAGCCAGTTGGGTTTTCGGGTACTCACACAGTACTCACCGGGTTCAGATTACACCGGCCTGCCCCCCTGTGGGGGACCTGCAGGCATTTTCGGCCGACGAATCGTGCCTTGAGTTTGGGCTGGCTGATTCCAGTGCAACACTGAGACCCTGCCCCGGCTACGTGCCCAAGGTTCCTACCACTCCCTTCAGGGACCAGGTGGTGAACTTGCAAGCGCTGGCCCTGGAGGAGGCAGACCCAGCCCTAGCTTTGCTCTGTCCTGTACGCGCACTGCAACAGTATGTAGATAGACCTCAGAGCTTCAGGACCTCAGAACAGCTCTTTGTCTGTTACAGAGGACAGCAGAAGGGGAAGGCTGTCTCCAAGCAGAGGATGGCCCACTGGATAGTGGATGCCATCACCTTGGCCTATGAAGCACAAGGTGTGCCCTGCCCGCTCAGGCTCACTCCACTAGGGGTGTCGCATCGTCCTGGGCACTGGCTCGTGGTGCCTCACTAGCAGACATCTGTAGAGCTGTGGGCTGGGCGAGTCCTCCAGCACTCCGGCGGCCAGACATGGCGGAGCGCCCGCGCCAGGCCTTTCAACCAATGAGTTCTTGAAATCTGGTGTGAGGCTAGAGCCCATATGAGTGACCCTGTTGGGATCCCATATGTGTATTCCATGGTATACTTACTAGAGCCGTGTTTTCCCTAGCAGACCACGTTCTGCCGTTTCTAAATGATGCAGCCTGTGCCATCTCAGAGACTTCCATGTGCAATATGGCCCTACGGGGTTACTTCACATGAGTAAATGTCACTTAACCCCTTCTGGGAGGAGGTGACTCCGCAGTGTGCCTCTTCCAGCTGGAAGGGCACGCTTTCCCAGTGTTATCCAAGTCCTACTGTTTGGGTTGCTCAAGGAACAGCAGTAGTTGACCTTCTCTGTGTAGAGCCCGGTCCTATCGTCTGCCTTATAGGAAGGACCAGGAAGCCTACACAGGCCACTGGAGGGGACAGCTCCTGTGGCGCTTTGGTAGGGATCCCAATTCGTCGGTCACCGACGTGACTCGAAGTGACCGATTGAAAGGGAGCGTCTCTGTTACATATGTAACCCTCGTTCCCTGATGGAGGGAACGGAGACGTCACGTCCCATCGCCACAGTTGCTGTACCACCGCTGAGCTGCCGGGTCACCGGTTCGGCTCCTCAGCGAAAGCATGAATTAATGCGGTGCACCTGCTGCCTCTTATACCTGCTTCAGGGTGTGGCAGCCAGATGCAGAATCAGCATGCCAATGTCCACTGGCTTGTTTAGTTACACTCAAAGTGGATTGGTCTCTCTGGCGAGATCCCAATTTGTCGGTCACCAACGTGACGTCTCCGTTCCCTCCCTCAGGGAATGAGGGTTACATACATAACCGAGACGTTTTCCATATGTGTTAATAATGTAGCTTACTCATTTTTGCTCATTTACATTCCAGAGCTGATATTTAGGATTGCTTACCAGTACACAAAACTTAAATCATTAATTACAAAATTAATGGACTTTTGATAGAATGCTTATTAGAGCAGGTTTTCCTCAACCGATTTTACATACTTCTCCAAAATAAGATGAATTTCCAATACTCTCAAAACAGTCTTCGGACCTGTTCATAATTATCTTAAACAAGCAGTAAATTATAATTCATTTTATACAAAGTACTTTTCTTGGCACACTACATCAATTTCTAACTCAATGCTCATGCTGGCCAAAAGGTAACACAGAAAACTAAAGCAAAGCCATATTCTCAAGTGCACATCATGTTGTCAAATGTCATTGTATTGATTTCTGCTGTAATACACACAGCACAGGAAATGCAATTTACTAAATTGTTCAATCATACCTTTTCTGTCCATAAATGTGAAACCCCAGAGCAAAAAAAAAAAAAAACAAGGGAGAAACAAGAAGGTGGTTGTGTAACACTGAGAATAGATGGAGAAAAGAGCAAAGAAGAGAGCAGAGAAGAGTCTCAATTGAGACGCGAGTCACTTTAAGTGACCATTTTATGAATCATGGTTGGACAGAGGGTTCAGCTCAATGTCAACAGATACTTTGATTTCAACCAAAAAAAAAAAAAAGGAGAAGAGAGGGCAATGTCATTGGTCATTCAATGTCAAGAAAGACCAAACATCACTATCTGCGATGTGCAAACCTATTGACAAAGTAATTATTTTTGAAGCAATAGCAGAGGACTGCAGAGATACTGTAGCCTATATGGGTGTCAAGATTCAACATTCACACCATTTTATGTTCATGCATCTGAAAAACGTGTGATGTAAAGATTTCATAAATATGTACATTCAGTTACAGAAACATGTTTGTGGACTTTTTTAAAGGGATAGTTCACCCAAAATGAAAATTCTGACAGTAATTACTCACCCTCATGTCGTTACAAATCTGCAAGACCTTTGTTCATCTTCAGAACACAAAATAAGATATTTTTCTCTGAGAGCTCTCTGACCCTCCCATAGACGGCAAAGCAACTGCAATGTTCCCATGCAATCAATGTAATCAGCGTTGTTTACGTTCAGCATGTGCACATTTTCTCCTGAACATAAACTACGTTGATTATGTTCTGGGGAAAGTGCGCACATGCGTCGTGCTACTCTCCAAAATGGCGGAAGACAGTAACTCGGGGAGAAGAATTGTTGAATAAATTATTTTTGTTTTCTTTGCGCACAAAAAGTATTCTCGTAGCCACTGATGTCACATGGTCTGTTTTACCGATGTCCTTGGAACATTGCAGTTGCGTTGCTGTCTATGGAGTGTGTGAGAGCTCTCAGATTTCCTCAAAAATATCTTAATTTGTGTTCCAAAGATGAACGAAGGTCGTACGGGTTTGGAACGACATGAGGGTGAGTAATTAGTGACAGAATTTAAATTTTTGGGTGAACTAACAGTTTAAGTTGATATTTGTTTTTTACAGTATGCAATATGTAGCCTTCCATGACATCCTTTAATACGCGTTCAAACCAAGAACGTTAATTATAAAGATACCTATATTAGCATTCACGTTAGCGGACAATATCGTCTGTTTATTCTACGCACACTTGTCTGCCACTTTAAATTCTCAAGCTTATTATAGCAGAATTGATTCTGTTTGGGTGTTAATGTATTTATCGTTCATCAGCTGTAAAAAAAAAAAAAATCATTCTGAAAGTGATTCCAGTGATATCGTTTCTCTGTGCCTTTATCGTTAGCTGTGGTGTGGACTCTGCTATTCTTTAATATTGAGAACGATTTTTAGAACTATTTATCTTTTATCATTTTCTGGTGTGAACAGGGCCCGTATTCATGAAAAATCTTAGTGCTAAGAGGTGCTCCTAGTAACAAAATTCTAAGAAAATTCTTAGAAATGTGGGTGTTTCCTCTTAAAATTAAAGAAAGGATCCTAGTAAAGAAAAATGTAATCCAGAAAACAGTAATTCATAAAACTTAACCCTAAAAAGAGGTCTTAAGGTCCAAAATTGTTAGGAGTACGGATGAGGACTTTTAAGAGGCTTAAGAGTTTCTTTAGCAGTGGAGAAAATGGACGAAACATGAAGAGGGAGAAGAAATGTGTTGCACACAATGCATGACAGTGAGTTAATAAGACTCTACACATTAGATTGTGCAGAGATCATGTTTGTGACCGATCTTATTACAGACACGCTAATATCTCAGACACCGCGCAGAAATGCCATAGCACCAGAAATGGAAGTAATCACTACATTAGCATATTTAGCAACTGGAAAAATGCAACTATGCAGCAGTGATGATCTGGGTCTGTCACAACCTTCTATAAGCAAAGTGATCACACAAACAATTACAGCACTTTCAGAACCTTATTGTGTCGCTGTTCATTTCCTATAAAATATGTTAAGTATGTCAGCATGGTGAATAAAAAATTCTCTGTGTGTGAGATAGAGAGAGCGAGACAGAGAGAGTACGGTAAAACAGGAAAAATACACCTGTAATTTCAAAATTAAGGCTTTTAGTAGACCCTACTCTTAAAAGCGCTCTTTTATTTCCTTCTTCAAAAGACTGTGTCATAGCTGGCAACGGGGTCAGCCCCCCCTCCTCACTGAGATAAAAGTTTTTGTCTTTCCCCCCGCTCAGAGTTGCTCTCAGATTGGTCCTGAATCACTTTTAAGCTAAGACTCCTAGTTAGAAATTTTTAAGCTAAATTAGTAGCTCTCTGAGAGGATTCATTGAATCTTTAGGAATACGGGCCCAGGCCTTTACTCTTAAAAATAAAGGCTCCTATTGGCATCTATGGTTCCATGAAGAACCATTAAAATACATGGAAACTTTCCATTGGACAAAACGTTCTATATAGTTTTTTTTTTTTTTTTTTTTGATTATTAACATGTTCTTCACATTAAGAAAGAAGGTAAGCGTGATTTGGAAATGTCAATTTTAGGCTTACAATCAGGATTAGGTGCTTCTACACTCTTGTTAATCAGCTATCATTTCCCTCTGATTTTAGGAATAAATTATGGGTAAGCTTAAATTTAAGTCTGTATTTTTGGACAGTAATGTTGATCCAGGATAAACAAAAGATATGTCTTCCAAGAACAACCATGTTCTTTATGGAACTCTATGCCATCATGTCAAAACCCTTTTTCGAATTTTTTTATTTTAAGAGTGTTCTATATGTAACCAACAGATAACAATCCAATATTACTGATGTCAGTATCTCCTTTAAATAAATGTTTTACCTAAAAATAATTCAGTGCTTAATTAGTGCAAAAATGCAGTGAAATGAAACTGCTAAGTTAAGAGTCTGATAATTGTTTTGAGAACTCTGACCTTAGGTTGGAGAAATAAAACTGATTGAGGAAAAAATATTAAATTTGTGTCTTTAGCTCAATATATCATATAGTCAACAGATTAAAATTTGGATATAAATGTTTATTTTTGTAAAATTGTTTTAAAGTAATGTGGTGAACATTTTGGTGGTGCTGTATGACAAAAAAAATGACAAGGTTAATTATTTTGACAATACTGAATATAATTTAGTGAAATGTCTAATTATTTGAGAAAAATGTATTCTCTGAAAAAGGGCGATAAATATGCATTATTATTTAAATTGATTACTGCACAAATGATATTCCTCTCTTGTGTGATATAGTGAATTTCTTTGAATTGCTGTTCTGTGAATTCCTTATCCTGTCATCAGTATCCACAATTCAAATTCACACTCCGAAATTAGAAAGTGAGGATTATTAAAGAGATAGTCTCTCCAGCAAATTTGAGAGTGACCCAATAAAACACAGCTTGTCTCTCATGTTGGGATGATAACCGTAAGCAGAGTTAAAGGCTGTTTTCCCTCTACTAATTCCCTTCTTTAGTGTTTTGATCACATTTGATACTACTCCCATGGCTATAGAAGCTAAAATATATTTGTATTTAATCAAGCAATTCCCTGCCAGTTGCTGTGCTGTTTCACACAGGTGAGAATTTGCACACTTCGATATTAAATGAATCTGTTCCAAGAGCGTTCCAGGGGGATGGTGCACTGTCAGGTTAATTTACTTTTGTTAGGACAGCTGGTGGCTTGTATGTAAATATCAGTCAATTAAGGAAAATAAATTATACACAGAGACTATGTATACTTCCTAAAATTTAATTATGAGAATACGAGATCAGCTTTTTAATCTTCTGGCTTCTGGCAAAGAATGCAAAGAAACCCAGCAGAAATAAAGTTAAAGTTACTTGCTGAAAACTTGATTTGTTTGGTGATATACAAATAAAGATACACTTAAAAACATTTGATAGAGTGACGGCTTAGATATTTTCAGAGACTGTGCAATGCTCTGTGTGGAGTTTAAAGCTGCAGAGGCTGACAACGAACCCCTCCGATATGAACAGATACTTGCACCTTCCAGTGCTGAATGAACGCAAATCTGTTTTCTGTGGGTCTGGAGGAAAGAGATTAGAATGTTTTCTCAGAGAGTTTTCTTCTCACAGGTCTGTCATGAAGGCCTGTTGAATGAGAAAATGAATCAAACAGAGATTATTCTGACAGGATTTGGAATGATTGAATGACAAGTTTCAAATGGTGGAGGAAGCTTTCGGGACACGTTATGCTGAATATCAGCACGGGTTAACTGCAGGTAGTTACAGCTGTATTGATATTAAGTACAACAGCATGATATTGCTTTTATACAACAGTACATACACTAAAGTTGTTGTCAGTAAAAAAAAATACTTTTATTCAACAAGACTGCATTACATTAATCAAATGTGACAGTAAAGACAAAACATTTCAATTTCAAATAAATGGTTTCCACAAAACATATTAAGCAACACAACTGTTTCTTGAGTCAAAAAAAAAAAAAAGTTTCTTGAGCAGCAAATCGGCATATTAGAATTATTTAAGAAGGAAAACTGACACTGAAAACTGCAGTAATGACTGCTGAAAATCCAGCTTTACCATCACAGGAATAATTTAAATTTTTTAAGTATTCAGATAGACAACAGTTTAATTCTAATAATATTTTACAATAATTACTTTTTTACTGTATTTTTATTAAATAAATCCAGCCTTGGTGAGCATAAGAGACTTCTTTCAGTGATATTAAAGGGGTCATATCATGCCCATTTTCCACAAGTTGATATTATTCTTTAGGGTCTAAATGAAAACTCTGTAACATAGTTTGGTTAAAATTTCTCATTGGTAGTGTAAAAACACCTTTTTCACCCTGTCAAAAACAGCTCTTGTCAGAGCAAGCGGTATTGTGTCATTCTCCTTTAAATGTTAATGAGCTCTGCTGACTCCGCCCCTCTCTTCCGAGCCGCTAGGGCTGTAAGATTCCGAAATTTTTGGAATCGAGTCCGATTCCTGGTTCTGGAAACGATGGGATTCGATTCCGAGAATCGATTCCTCTGTTGTTTTGATTCCTGTATTTTAAAATCGAAGGAACCTAATCTCGCCATGACTGCAGGATGTAAAGGTCGTAGAAAGTATCCTTCTCATAATATGAAGCTTTATTTTTTTTTAAATGACGATAAATTTCTATAGCTATGATTGATTTTTAAATAGTAATTTTGTCTGCTTTGCCCGTGAAATTAGTCATAGTTAGCTGCTCAGCAGGGACATGCATATCGCATGAATTGAAAAAGACATGAAGTGTCTAAAATAAATGTGCACAGTTCAGCTGAATGATGAAGTTTACTTTGACTGTATGCTTTGAACAAAATTAACAAACTGTACATTGAAACGAAATAACCAGAACATTAACAATAACACTGATAGAGCTCGTGGTTTATCTGTCAATCAGATGCTCGGCCACTGATCCATGCTCGTTTTCTTTTAGAATTATCATTAGCTGATAGAAATAAAATAAAAATTAGTATTTTAGATGGAAATAAGATCCTCAATCAGGTCATGATCTATTCTGTCATGCAGCGCTCAAAATTGTGGACAACATATGCCAGTGAATTATTTTTTTTTTCCTTTCTTTCTTTCTTTTTAACTGGTTCATTAAAACTATCCGAAAGAACCTTTTCGTGGAAACGAATCAGACTGCTAATCACTTTTAGCGAGCGTGAGGCGAAGGGTAATTCAAATATAAAAATGAAATGGATCTTTTATATATAAAAAATAATCTTTTATCTCACAACTCTCGTAATTACGGCTTTTATCGAGCATGAGGCGAATGGTGCTTCTCAAACGTAAGGCTGCATCCTCAAATTCAGATGATCAGTACCTACTCGTTTTCTTTCAGTTTATTTTCGGGAATTTAAATGTGTGCAGCCTTCAGAGGATGCAGCCTTGCATTTGAGAGGCACCCATAGATAAGCTTTGTTAAACTGAAAAAAAGCTCTGAATGAGGAGTCGATTGAATCGACTCTCGATTCCCAACGCCTCGGAATCGATTCCCAGCTCTATGAGCCGCTCTCTGAGGGACTGTTCACTTTAGCCGCATTCATCGTGAAACTTGCTAGCACATTATTAGGAAAGGCCATTTGCAAAGATTAATTTAAAAAAAACCTTGTACTCACTTTTTCTGGAGGTGAAGCTGGATCACGAATGATTCGCGCGAACATAGACGCATTTAGGTAAATGGAGGGCGCTTTCCCTTCAGAACCAAACCTAATCCTCTTCAGCCGCTCAGATGACGGGAGTAAATGACTACTGCTATGTTCATTATTACATCCAACAACAAAACACCTCAATCGCTTAGGAGTCATTCTTGTCTACATCTGCTCCGGCGGTGAAACAACTGATGACAGCTCATCAGGGCGGGTCTGAGGTAAGACACCAGTGCAGTCTGTGCTACAGTCAATCAACTATCGTGGGAGGGGCCTCAGTCCGTGTGACGGACAGGCGGCTCGATTTGAGAAAGGGGTAAAGATTTAACGAGATTACAAAAAAAAAAAAAAACACTGGGTGGATTTTTATCATTATAGGGTGGTTGTGTACACACACTGCCAACACACATTTCAGTTCAAACAACTTGTAAAAGTGCATATAGCATTATATGACCCCTTTAAAAAATAAAATCTTTCAGATCCTAAAAATCGATCCCAAACTTTTGATCAGTAGCATAACAAGTAACAATTAGAGTATGTACAACATGGATATCATTTTTCCATTTATATTTATCTATTTTTGAGTTATATGCTCTAATTGCATTAGAAATTATACTAATAGTGTAAGTGCTAGTGATGTTTAAGCCTGGTTAAAATCCTCTATTTGCAGTAAATGTTGGGTTAAGCACATTTTGACACATATCATGTAACTGTGAGCTTGCTGTTTACTCAGAAGGGTTTGATTTGATGCTTGAAGCCTGAAGGGAATTAATTAAGATGTTTCGCTGCATTTATCTATATCTGGATATCCCAACAGGCATTCATAGAACTGTATAGACAGTCATTTTAGACTTCAGATTCACCAACTGTGATTTCAAGAGGTTGCCACTGTGTGGACCACTTTTGTCTTGATGTTCAAAAATGGTGGCATGCAAGGCGAGATCTTTATATTTTATCCATTTCTGTTATGAACAAGAGCTGAGTGCTTTCTTTGCAGGGATTCCACTCTGCCGCTCGGTCACTCGAACTCTTTGCTTTGATACATCCCCCTCTCTCTGTAGATAAGTTTTTAAATTTAAATCGATGTTTTGGATGTATGATAGAGTTCACTGTGACTCAGTCACTTGGGCAAAAATAATAGACAAAGACTATTATTCTTCAGTCAACAGGTGGTTCGGCTGACCTTCTCATCAGCAGTGTTTGCTAAAATCAGTTAAGCTTTCTGTGTATTAGTCGCTGTTTTCTGCAGGTTAAATCGTTATACTTGTAGGTGGCAACAAAGGACTGTCTTTATAAGTGAGTCATTGAAATATTTCTACAAAAACAGTAGTTCATTCATGTATAAAACAAGTGACCTTGTCTTTATGAGTGAGTCATTCAATCATTCACTCATATTATATTATATTATATTATATTATATTATAATGATTTCAGTTAGAGCGGATTTACAGTTTCTGTCAATCTCATGTAATCTGGAGTACCTATAGAGTAGTATTGCATCCTCCATGTCTTCAAAGAGTCTTTAGTTTTATTACATTTAGGCATATAAAAGAAAGATACAGCTTTACGCTTCTCTCCAAAAACAGGCGAGCTCCTTGAGGTGTGCCGTGGGCGGAGCCAGGCCCGGACTGGCCATCAGCCAGAATTCCCCGGTGGCCTGGTGGCCGATTTGGCCCGCTGCCCTGTTTTTTTATTTTTATTTTTTGTAGTTAGGGTATTATTATTAATAATATTCTATATTTATGCCTTCTCAATGTACCAAAGTGATCATTTCCGATTTTTTCATTCGATAATAAATCATAAATCAGTTAGTCTTGAGTGGCAGGCAGCGCTGCACTATAGGATCGGCTCACTTCTGTTCCGCGCTTCCGTCAAACAGTTCTGAACAGAACAGATGTGCAGGACTCAATGAAGGAGATGACGCAGCCAGAAGAAGCAGTGAAATGTAACAACATCACTGACATGTTCAGGGCTTCAAGTGCAGGTCAGTTTCATCTGTAAATACGCTAGATAGTTTTGTCTTTATTAACGTAGTTGAGAGTATTAAAGGGGTCATATGATGTGATTTCTTGTTTTACTTTTCTTTAGTGTGTTATGTAGCTGTTTGTGTATGTATAAGATCTGCAGAGTTACAAAGCTCAAAGTCTCCCACAAAAGAATTTATTCTATCTAAAAGAGAAGGCTGATCCAGACCAGGCTAAACCGCCTCATTAAAACACGCCCCCACATGTCTACGTCACGATGCGGAAATATTTGCGTAATGCCGCCCAAATGTTCATGCAAAGAAAGAAGGTGTGGTTTCAGTAACCGCAGTAGTGTTGATGCAGCCATGTCAGGGAGACGCTGTGTGTTTCTGTGCAAACGCAAAAGCACTTTATTTGGCCTTCCCAAAGTAGATGCAATTAGGAATCATTGGTTAAGATTTGTTTACAACAGAACAGCACAACACAAATGTTCGAATCTGTGCAACGCATTTTATGGACGACAGTTTCGTGAACCTAGGAGAGTACAAGGCTGGCTGTGCACAAAGGCTATTTCCAAAAAAAAAAAAAATGGGTCAGTTCCGACTTTGCTATGACAATCTGGTGCTTCTGAATCTGGAACAGTACTGTGAGGAATGGGCACTGACGGTCAACCTGGACAAAACCAGAGTCATGGTGTTCCAGAAGAAGGCCAGGTCTCAGGGAAGCAGATACCAGTTCATTTACGGAGGAGAAGTCCTCGAGCACAGCACCAGCTACACTTACCTGGGCATCGAGATCTCTGCATCAGGGGGCTTCGGTCTGGCTGTGAAGGCCTTGAATGAGAAGGCCCAGAGGGCATTTTATGCCATCAAATCACGGTTTGGCCAATTAAAACTACCAATTAAAACATGGATCAAATTATATCACGCAATCATTAAACAAATTCTACTGTACGGGAATGAAATTTGGGGACCAATAATACATTTTAAAAATTGGGATGAAACATCAATAGAAAAACTACAACTAGAAATTATCAAAAACATTTTAGGGGCTTATACCTACTGAAGATTGAGATCCAGAAGAGATGTGTTCAGTTCTGGCATCACCTCCATCGATCTGATTCTGATTCAGTCCAATATAAAGCCCTCCTCGCCAATGAAACCTCAGCAGAATCTCATCCTCTAAACACGCTCGCTCTTCAGCTAGTCCATAAAACCCAGCTCCTCACCGACTACAGCTACAACCCCAAAGCCATTATTAAAGAAATTGACAAAAATCTGAAACCATTCAAAGAAAGACAAATCCTCTCCAAATACAGATTAAGTAACCATGATTTAGAAATAGAGAGAGGAAGACATAGACAAACATGGACAGAGCAAGAACAGAGGATCTGTAGCCACTGTGATCTACAGCAAATAGAGAATGAGAAACACTTTCTGCTGATGTGTCCTAAATATCACAATGTGAGAGAAACATTTCTCCCCAGATTTGAAGCCCTGATCCCATCATTTACTGAACTTAGTGATACTGAGAAAATGCCCTTCTTACTTGGAGAAGATGATAACACAGCTGCAGTCATGCTAAAAAAGCTGAATTGAATTGAATTGAATTGAATTGAGAGAGAGAGAGAGAGAGAGAGAGAGAGACAGGGTCACATCACAGTGGAGTCAGTGTACTGCAAATGCATAAGAGCATCATCATTGTGTCGGTCACACGACTCTGTTCCCCTCTCGGGCTTGAACTGATAGTAAAACTAAGGACATTATTAACTGTCTTTACATTTATTCTGAAAGCTGAAACTCGCGATTATGGAAAGGGCATTACATTTCCGACCAGTGCTTGCGGTGTTCGGCCAATCACAATGCACTGTGTCAGCTGGCCAATCAGAGCAGACTGTGCTTGTCGGAAGGAGGGGCTTTGTAGAAAACTACGCCTTTGAGAGAGGCGGGGCATAGAGGACCTACAAAAAACACATTATTTTTCAAATACTGTACATTATAATAATGTGTATTTGAAACATAATGTGTTTTTTTTAAACATTAAAGCATGTCAACATATTCTGATAACACCAAATACACAAAATAATTACCTTTAAAATAGCATCATATGACCCCTTTAAACTGCTAGTTATGCTATCAGTTGCACTCCATTATTATCATCATTCAGAATACTGTGCTAAAGGACATCAATATCAATTGCAAAGTTTTAAAAAATGAGCAGAGACAGATATTCACATGCATTCATTGCACAGGGAGGGAGGGAGCTAGACAGCAACACAAACCTAATATTCAATAGTCACAGCCTAATAATTCAATGGTGCATTAGAATTTTTCAAAAAATATATTGTACTAATTTTGACATTTACGCACTTTAGAAAATGTGTTTTAATAGGCCAGTCAAAAGGTTTTGATCAATAAGGTTTTTAATGTTTTTTTTAAAGAAGTCTCTTCTGCTCACCAAGCTTGCATTTATTTGATCCAAAATACAGCAGAAACAGTAATATTGTGAAATATTTTTATTATTTAAAATAACTAGGGATGCAACGATACCATTTTTTCAGATCCGATCCGATCCCGAAAATTTTGAGTATCTGCCGATACCGATCCAATCCGATTACCAGCGCAGTTTTTTTTTTTAAATCGATGTAGAATTTCTATTCTTCTGTGTGTTGACCTGATCGTCACTCTTTCGTGTGTTAAACACAATCTACTACATATAGATAACTTTTAAAAACTCATAAATCCAAGGCACTTGAATAGTGTGAAAAAATTAAAAAGCCTTATAAGAATTTTTTTCACACTATTCGTGTGCCTTGGATTTATGAGTTTTTTGACGATACGAAAGAATCCCGCATCCAAAGAGCACCAATTAATGGACTTTCTACACCCCAGCAGCACTTTTTTTGCATAACTTTGAATATATATAGATAACTTCATTTTAATTAAAAAATGAAAAAATCATGATCATGACAAAAATACTATTATAAACTAGGTTAGTGGATAATTTAGCAGCATAAGAAAAATCATGGGTGCACAATAATTTTATAAAACCTAGTGAAACATTTTTATTTACAAATAAAAGTGAATAAGTGTAGGACTAAATCTGGTAAAATGGTACACATTGCTCTTTGTATTGTTGTAAAATACATTCATGAAAAAACAAGCAAATACATTTATATATTTATATACTATAAAATTAAAATATAGATTTCTTTTAAATCTATAGTACAGTAATGAAGGCAGTAACATATGATAGATAGGACAGAACAAGAAAGACTAACGAGTAAACCAGACGAAAACTAACTAAACAGGCAGGAACTAAATACACATGACAATCACAGATAATTAGACACACCTGAACTGAATAAACTAATAAACACATTAAATAAGGACAGGAAACAAACCAAATAAGGAAACAAGAGGTGGGAACACATGACACACGACAGAGGACTGACACAGTCACATTTTGCTGCAAAAACAAACAAACAAAAAAAAACATTTATTTGTATTATGTTGAAAACAGAGAATATCTTTTTTAGTTTTCTTTGATGAATAGAAAGTTCAGAGAAACAGCATTTATCTGAAATGGAAGTCTTTTGTAACATTATAAATGTCTTTATCATCACTTTTGATCAATTTAAAGCATCCTTGCTAAATAAAAGTAATAATTTCTATATATTATTCATGGGGATAGAGATATTGGGGAAAATGGAGTGAATTGGTGCAGTGCAAGAGAGAACCTTTAATTATTTTCCACGGCTCCAGACTAAGGATTTAGACCTTTTTATGTGATGGCCATACAAATAGGGTTGTCTGTGGTTTCAGAAATTGTTGTATAAGCTATATACAGAAAAGAAAGGGGCCAAAATTGCACCTTTTGGGGAACAACAGCTTATCACTGGAACAGTATCTTTTTTACTTTTTTACCCCTAATAGGCAGGCCTATTAGTACCTTAAGGGTACAAACTACTACTCTAAGATACTAATATGTGCCTATTAGGGGTAAAAAAAAAAAAAAGGTACTAAGATGTCCTTTTAAGAATACTGCTCCAGTGACAAGCTGTTGTATCCCAAAAGGTGCAATTTTGGCCCTTTTTTTTCTGTGTGGCCTGGATAAGTGCGCAGTCTGATCGTCTGCACTCTGTGACATCGACATAAAACAAAAACTTAATTGATACAAATTAACTATGGCTAACAAATTAACAAATGATGCACATTGATGGGTGGGCTCGTGCGCGCGTTTCCTGGAGAACATCCAGGAGATGTGCCCAAACAAGAAAGTCCACACTTTAAGACGTGGCGTGACATGTATAGAGCGATATTTTAAAAAAGAAAAAAAAACCCTTCCCAAAACTTATACAAACCCTGATGGAGTGTCCTTGACAAAGAAATACTCTGTCATACATCCAACTTTTTTGAGACTTATTTGGTCATGTTTTGCAAGAGAATCCAAGTGTTTAGTGTAAATAAGTCAGAATGCATGAAATAGCATTAGACATCCCCTTTCACACTGCCCCCTAAGCGACAGATAAAATCGAAACAAACTGTGTTCGATACATATGTTGTTTAGATCGTTTCTTCCTGTCTAAGTGTGCGGCCATAAGTCTGGCCATGTGACACTAGTAATGAGTGGCTTTGCAAACTCAAAGCTATAAGACCTTCTTCTGCCAGAAAGAATGGGAAGTGGAGCATGAGCCTGAATATTCATTGCTTCACAGACATTAGGTTTCTTGGGTTGCGTTCTGATAGGTTTCTGCCCGTGAAGAGCCTCTAAATTGCGAAGAGGTTTTTCTGATGAAGCTCCTAGCTACCAAGATTGCAAATGTGCATCAGGCATTAATGCTTATTCCTACTGCTGCACATGTTCAAAATAATCAAATATGTGTCTAGATCTAATCTCCTTCTGAACAGATACCAAAGACTCTATCACAATTCAGTGGCTTTAACATGTGCAAAAATCTAATTAATTTCACGTGAAACAATCCATCAATCCTTTTTATGAGAAACAGCTGTGGCTTCTAACATTTAGACAGATCAAAACTACTCCAAAATGATTTTTTTTTGTTTGTTTGCTATACTATTTGTTTTCTTTATTCCACAATGCTCTATTATTATTATTATTATTGTACAATCAATTTCAGTTAACTTCATCGCAGGGACAAAGGAGTAGAAAACAGAAGTAAATGCAACATACTCAATGGAAAAAACAACAACAACTAATCATTTTTAGACAAGAAAAAGGGGAGAAGTGAGAATATAATACAAATAATTTATATCCTTTGCCAAAACCCTTAAAATCAGTGGGAAATGATTGGTTGGTAAGAATGTCTCAAACAAAATCTAAACCTACACCTACTGTATAATCTGATCGGTTTACAGGAATGTTGTTCTAAGACCAACAAGCATGTTGATCCAGTAACACTTGGGTAAATCACATTAGCCGGGTTAGCTGGTTAGCTGGTTAGCATGAACTAGTTAGTCCCTGCAGGTGGGATGCTGTATCTACACCATGAGAATGGGTAGCTCAAGGTATTATAGACCTCCTTAACTTAAGCACCATTAAATATAAAGCATAATTATAATTAATTTCAAGATCATTGCACTTATGTCATATCAACACAATATTTGTTTCTCATTCTTCGCCAGTTGTAACATTAGCCATAATCACTATTGGATATTAGACAAGCTTCAGTTTAAGATGCTCAGTAGATGCTCCCTTTATAATATGTTGATTGTTTGACACTTCACGAAATTTGGGATCCTCCACAGTGGACCTATTACTCCTATCCTTTAATTAACCTGTGCAGGGACAGGTGTGTATTGGTGCATGGGATCAGCAAACACGGTCTCTAGGTGGACAACAGCTAAATTAGAAGTTAGAAACGAGGGCACAATAGCAGGAGACTGACAGATGGTACACAAAGTAATTCTGGGATGTCTTTATTTAACCTATAACCTGTCAAACAAGAGGAAATCATCCAGACTCATGGTAAAGACAAGAACAAAATGTTTTTAGTAACCAAACAATAAAAAGGTGCTTACATTTATCTGTTGTTTGCAAAGATTACACCACAGTGTGAAATTTAATTTAAAGGAGATCAGATTTAGTTTCATTGTCTTTGTTTCGATATCTGTAACTGTTTTTATGTGCTCTGTTTCTCAAACTTTGAAATAATATTCTCATATCTACTGTAGATTTTACAAATCTACAAGTCAAAGTGTTCTGTAAAAACAAGGATGGTTTAAATTTTGCGCCTTTTATTTGTTCCAAATCATGTTTGCATTATTATTGTACTGTTAATGAAAAATTCTAATTCTGTTTCTGTACATGTATAATAGGCTATCTATGTTACATGATGCACATATACATTCAAACGTTTGGCTTAGTAAGATTTTCATTATGGCATAAAATAGCATTATGCAATGTCAGAAATGCCACCACAAATGGATTGCCCTTTTAGTAATTTATAATTTTGTGTTAAGATAATATAGTTAAGCAAGAGTGCTATTTTCCTGAATATTAGCATGACTGCAAATGTGATATGCATTTTATACAACAGTTCAAAACATAAGTTATATTAAGTGACCATTTTCAGACACAACATTATCAGTTTGGTCTGCTTTTGCTCTATTACGCCAATGAAAATAGTTCCAGTCAAAGCAGAATAGCTGAATCTCTCAGCAGCACAGAGTGGTGTGTAATTCTTGGATGATTCAAAATTTGTTACAGAATCTGGTGAGTAAATAATTTAATCAACCATTCATAAAGACAGTGGCCGCCTTCTTTGAAAGAACTGGTTAAAGTGCGAGATACGAACTCACAAAAAAAGTTCGAATTTCTGTGAATTGACAGAATTGTGAGATTTTTAAAAAAATCTTGTGGTGGAAACAAGCTTCCATAGCTGTCATTTGAGCACCTTGCCACCCAAAAATATCTGTCCATGGTCTGTTGCTAGCAGATTGCTTGCAAAAGACCTATCAGTCCACACCATCTAGAGTTTCTTGACTAAACTTGACACATATGCATATGTGTGTGTGTGAAGCAAGCATATATAGTCGACATAGTCTGTTCATCCCCATGGCAGATTCCTAGAGGTTCAGGTGAACAAGTATGATTACATTTTAACGCTTTTCTTTAACATCTCACTAAAGCAGATCAGAGTTCATCACCTTCACGCTGGCTTTTAATTTCAATAAATGATGACTGAATTCAAACCCCACAGAGTCCAGCATATCCACTTAGCATTTCTAGTTCTGGCTGAATACCCCTCCGGGTTGCTTAAGGAGCCCAAATGGAGGCTGGGGAGTCTTTTTAGAGCACATGGTCATTAATCTTTCTAAAGATGCTGAAAGCATGATTTGACACATCGCTGTAGTCAGGTCCACGGGGGTCCTAGAGAGGGGAGAGCTGGGTTTGTCACACATTGAAGCCACGATACCCCCTGCTTGCTGTTCAGAGGGCCTGGCAGCCTATTCAGAAAAGCGGTAGGCCTTCCAACATCTCCGGAAAAGTAATCTCTCGGCTGCTGCCATTCTCATGACAAGTGCAGTCTCACCTAAGGAGTGAGTGTTCAGCTGCCAGCAGGAGGCCAAAGACAAGGCTTTTGGCAAAGTGTCTAACACATCCTTCACGATGGATAACAGCGGGAAAGACACACAAAAGGAGCATGACTGCTCTAGCTACCGAAAAATAGCTTTCAGTTAAAGGTTTAGATTTAAATTCATGAAACGTTTCACTTGGATATTTATCAGTTATCTTTCGTGACACAGTGGCTTTTGAAGCATAATCGAGGAATCCCGGGATCCGCTGATCCTGAACACCAAGACATCTTAATAGGAGTGACTTGGTATGATTCTTGTCATATGTACCATGTTGCTGTTTCACAGTGTATATTTTGACTTGAACAAACCACTAACTGATAATGACTTTCACTGTGGGAGTATATGAAGACCAAATAAATTATTCCATGAATTTATATGAGGTTTTACACAATTTCACAGGTGCCTGATTACCATATGCATGCAGTATTGCCATATATGCAATATTTAATAGACATTTTGCTACTTCATCTACACTACCGTTTGAAAGTTTGGGGTAAGTAAGATTTTTTTTGATAGTAATTAATACTTCTTTTCAGCAATGATACATTAAATTGATCAAAGGTGACAATAAAGACATTCATAATATTACTAAAATATTACTCCATTTCAAATAAATGCTGTTCTTTTGAGCTATTCATCAAAAAGAAATAAAACAAACAAATCCTGAAAAAATGTTTTCACAAAAAATAATTAGCAGCACAACTGTTTCACAACTGGTAATATATGTATCTTAAACAGCAAATCAGCATATTAGAATGCTTTCTGAAGGAAATGTGACATTGAAGACTGGAGTAATAATGATGAAAATTCAGTTTTGCATCACAGGAATAAATTACATTTTATAAAAAAAAAAAAAAAAAGTTGTAATATTGTAAGGAAAGTGTACTTAATTAACACACGAGTGACATTTGAGCTCAGATCAAGTGATCAACTAGTATTTACAAAATATTGCAAAGGATCATTACTTTTTTTTCATGAAAAAAAGGATGAAAGGTTTTTGTATTACCCAACAGGAACAGCCTATCAATTAAGATATAAAAATAACATGTCACAACTCTAGAATCATGATTCATTTATTCAGTGGAAGTCAGATACCTGTGAGCTTAAAGCAATCATTTTATTTCAAAAGCTGACGGGAGTCTTAACCAGTGGTTATCTGCTGTTATCAAACATTTTGTATAATAGACAAGGCATTCTATTACTTTGGCTCTGGGTATCTGCCAAAAAAGAAAGAAAAAATCAAATGAATGAAAGATTATTGTTATGCTTACTAGATTGGCTAACATGAGAAGACTGCTGACATGCTTTTCATCAGATTGCCTGACATTTATCATGTTGAGATATGTTGTCTATAATGGTTCATTTTTCAATTAGGATTAGGTTGAACTATTGAACATGTCAGTACTGAGAATGTCTGTCTTTGGGAGAACAGACAGATTATCTCAGACAGCAAGCATGAGGCTGAGAAATAAACTGACACAGTATAAAATGTATATATAAAATCATAGGCACACAGCGTGTTATGGTTTTATATTTGTACAAAGCATAGGTTATTAGTTCTTGTTTCCAGTATTTGAGTAACAATACTTAATTATTATGCTTAAGTATTTTTGGGAGGAATCTGAACCTTTTTTTAAATTTTTTTTTTAGTTCTGTTAAAACCAAATACTTGTACATTTTACTTGTACATCTGATCACTTAAAAGTACAAACATGCCGTATGTCACCTTTCCTCAATGATCTGAAAATAAAAATCATAATTTTCTTTACTCTAATGTGACTAACAAACCATTCAATCATGCTCACATCAAAAAAAAAAAAAAAAGCATCATAACAGTAGTGCATATAATGATGAAATATATTCTATGTCTTCCAAGGCCAAATGAGGCTTTATTGAACAGAGTGAAATTGATGTTCTTTTCTTATTCACTTGCCTGCATTTGAATAATAATCA
The DNA here is from genome assembly GCF_012432095.1 of Onychostoma macrolepis. Lineage (NCBI taxonomy): Eukaryota > Metazoa > Chordata > Actinopteri > Cypriniformes > Cyprinidae > Onychostoma > Onychostoma macrolepis. The sequence continues at coordinate 29,484,401 of NC_081157.1, read as the reverse complement.
TCACAGTAGATGAATGAACGATTAGATTAAATGTGGAGGCTCTTTTACTTTGATTCAAGTATTGTTTATGGCTAGGCAGTGGCACTTATATCAAGTACTTTTTACATATATTATATGTTACAATTTCTCAATACATTTTGCACCTTTGATAATTTCCATACTTAGTAGTATTCCTACTTTCTTTCTTAATAATATTCTCATACAGTAATCTACTAAGACTCTAGAAACTAGAACTGAAACACATTTTGTTGTGTGTGGCCAACGGATTTGGATGAAATCGCCACCCTAAATGTTTCAGAAATCCCCCATGAGCTTCATATTCAGCAGTCAAAAAGTATTATCTTGGTTGAATAGAAATGAACGAGTGCTTGGATGGAGTCACTACACTTTAGGACGTGGGGCCTACAGTGTTTCCCCGCAGGCAACCCACTAAAACAGCTGTTAACTCTGATATTGAAAGCCTGTCAATCAATGTGCTGCAACAGAGTACAGGGAATATTGTGTTGAGACTCTTTCTGTAGTTATTGACAAATCATGCCCAGGTGGTCGCATGCTGGCATTTCAGCCAGTTAAGATGGAAAGGGAAAATGTCACATGCCATCAATATATCAATACAAATGACTTGAAACCTTATAGTAGAACTAAGATTTGTGCTTAAAAACAAATCGTCTCATTTACAATATCTAATAATCTGTGCCCAATGACATAAAGCACTCATTTTAGCCTTGCTCCTGTCTTTCTGTGGGAGTGATACTGCGTTTGACACCTTTCATAATTCAGTGCAACATGCTATATATGGATTCAGGGTTTCTTAAAGCCCAGGGGGCACAATTACTATCTATATTCTCTTGCCAAGCAGCTTTAGTTTTGTTTTCTACACTGGTAGGGATGTCATTTACGAGATCCTCTTGAGTAAGTGAGGGTCTAGCTTGACTGACGCTGTTTAGAGACAGTGTTTGGCTCAATATATCTGGATGAGTGATCAAGGCAGGTTTGGGTTTAGTACACCAATTAGACCTTTGAGAAATTGTAGCACAAAGACAACTGCTTTCTGAACTAACACTTTTTTTTTTTTTTTTTTGGCGTTTGTTGCAGTTGAACCAAGAATTTAAAGTGTATGGTGACAGTTCAGCTACTTTTTTTTTAAATTATTCATTATAATATTTTATATATCATGAATATTTGACCAAATGTAATTCATTGTAAACATTTGTAATTCATTTCTTTAAAAATCCTAAAGCTATTTGCACCCCATATTTGTAATAAAGGTGTTCTGGACCCTTTGGTTACAACAAAAACCACTGATTAGTATAGAACAACAAAAAGATGGTAATGTTTGCCTCTAAAGGGGTCTCGAGTTAAGGCTGCTCTGTGCCTGCACAAAATTCTGTGTTTAGATGCAATGGCGCAAAAAAGCCAGACTAAATCATGCCTGCTCTGTCTCCTTAGGCTTAGACACTAGTATCAGAGTACTGAGATGCAATTGCTGTGTAAATGCATTCATACCAGCTCTGAGCGGAATGAAACAGTCTGTGTAAAGACAGCTAAATGTCTTCTTCTGTGCCACTTTTGCAGTGTAAATTTGGTGTAAGATAATTTCCTGCAGTGATTTCCTAAAAGAAAAACTATCAGATTATTTGAAAGTTCTATCAGCCATCTGCTGCATATGTTTTGCCCAGCAAGGTAAAGCATCAAAATATATTTCTGAAAAGGCAGTTCCCCGTGGATATCCCAGAAGGAAGATTGTAACAAACATTGTAACAAAGACGTATAATGACCATGAGAAAGTATATGTAATCACTGTGAAGAGAAAAAGATATTAGTGTTGACGTCTGTTCTAAATGTGTCTGTGTTTGGTGATTTGAAAAATGAGATTTGCGCCTTGTGCAATAAGAGAGTGAAAGAAAGGTGTATGGCTTAATGTAGATAACTAAATGCAATTTCCTTTTCCAAAATGTGGGAGATGATGTCCCGAAATTGATGGACACCTCATCCTCAGAAATATTCTGTTGTATTTTTTACAAAACATTAACAATCTACAGATGATTACCTTGAGCAAAACCACAAAAATCAGACAGTCCTGACTTAATCAGACTAAGAATATATTGTGAGCCAATATGTCTTGTTTTGTACATCCAGTATGTGAATCAGTTTCACATAAGCTAAATAATTAAATCCAATTACCATAGATTTTATGTGGTCTTGGCAAGCTATTATCTAAGTCAAGTCACCAGTGGCATCATAGCCTTATTTACTCAACAAAGCATTGATCTGGGAAAATGTGTTCTTCCCGATACTACATATGGATCTGCAATGGTCTCCAGATTTCTGTTCCTTGGTGATATACAGTATGTCTTCATGAATATGCAGTTTGGTAATTAGCCTTAATTGAGTGCACAAATAAGAAGATAATACATCTGAAATGCATTATTTCTCATGGGACAAAGCCTAGATGTTACATCAAATCTTAGAAACCTGAGTTATCTTTATTTGGCCTGATTGATTTCAAAATTTTAACAACATTCTCTTTGATTTCTTTTCTGGATTTCCAGAATAGAAAAACAACACTTTACATAAAGGCAGAGGCAGAGCCTGGGAAGATACAAACCCTCTGACTACTAGTCTTTAATTATAACTGTAATGGTACATTACTTAGTCTGAGTCAAAACAGCTTCATTTTCATGAGCCAATATTTGCATTTTCTAAGTAGTTGTTATAGGTAAAGCTCGAAATTGCCATGCATCATTGAAAATAGCACAAGACACTCTCATTTTAAACAAACAAATAAATTAACAA